>NC_061111.1:144176805-144225237 GCF_002878395.1 Capsicum annuum
CGGTTTGCGCAATAAATTCTTTCTTTGGAGGGGGAGCGTACACTTGAGTCGGTGCAGTCATCACTATAAATGGGGCTTTCTCACTTATACTTAAGGCAGCCACAACTTTCTCTATCTTTCCTACCTCTTCCGCCCTTTTGCGCTTTTCGGAGTTTACCTTTATTTCAATCATGTTAACTAGAGATCCCCCATGGTTGGGCAATGGATTACTGCTAACATTTGGAGTAGGTGCCTGGAGCGTGATGACCTTTTGATCAATCAGATCTTGGATTCTGTGTTTTAAGATAAGAAAGTCCTCGGTACTATGCCCTGCTGCCCCTGAATGATAGGCACAATTTTGATCAGGGTGATAAAACTGGGAGCTAGGATTGACAGGCTTTGGGTGTACTGGTTGCAAATGACCAACATTCTTTAATCTTTCAAAAATTGGGTGCGACTTTCAGCTAGTGGGGTGAAGTTTTGGGGAGGTTTCTTTTTATGGTTTGGACGCTGAGGGTTATACGGGCTTAGGTTTGTAGGAGGGGGTACTTAGTGGTAATTTGGAGATGTTTGAAAATTTGTTCGGCTATTTTGGGGAGTAGTTTGGAAATGAGACTAATAATTTAGAGGTGGAACTGGGTATTGGGGAAAGATATTTGGCTGTGGAGCTTGGTATGATGGTGGGATATTTGGGAGTGGAGTTTGGTATTGGGGGTGGACGTAGAATGCGTGCGGAAGGTTAGGTGATGGCGGGGAAGATAAAACATTTCTAGAGTTAAACCGTTGTTTCAATTTTGTAACAGAATTGGCAGAAACCCCACCTACCTCTTCCTTCTTCTTCTTAGAAAACATGGCAGTTCCAGATGATGTCGGGGTTTTGGCAATTTTTCCTGTCCGAATACCTTCCTCTAATGATTCTCCTATTTTTACCAAATCCGCAAAGGTCCCTCTAACAGCGGACACCATCCTGGTATAATATTCTCTTTCTTGAGCGCGAGAGAACACGGATAACATTTCCTTTCCGGACATGGAGGGCTTCACTTTGGCAGCTTCTTTTCTCCAACGAAAGCATAATCTTAAAAAATCTCAACGCTCTTTTGTTTAATCCGATCTAGTGAATACCGATCAGGGACTATTTCAATGTTGAATGCGAACGGGTCAAGGAAACTCTTGGCCAATGTCTTCCAACCAGTCCACCTTTTCGGCTCCTGATACATGAACCACTCCAAGGCTTCACCATTCAAACTTCGACTGAATAGGTGCATTAGTAACGCCTCATGTTTCCCTATCCCTACTAGTTACTTGCTGTACCATCTTAGATGGGCCATTGGATTTTCGGTATCGTCAAACATCTCAAACTTAGGGACCTTGTATCCTTCTGGTAGATCTACTCCTGGGTGAACACACAAATTGTCATACCCCAAACTGTTGTGGTCCTTGGTCCCATGAGACTCTTTGATCCTCATGATCTCTTCTTGCATGGCTAGTAAATTCCTTTCATACTGGGGCCTCCATTCCTTCTCTTTCTCCTCGTAATGGTCCATCTCGGGGTTAGGAAGAGGTTCAAAAATATCAGGGGATATGATGAATTGAGGGGGATTTGGAAGGAAGGCTTGATTTTACAGATAGAGGGAATTTGGTTGGTAAGTGAGGAGAACGTTTTGGAAATTGGGAAGGTTATGTGGGCCTTATAAGTAGTTTGGTGGAATATGAGAGGGATTTTACGGATTTGGAAATGAATTTGGTGGATTCGAAGGTAGGTTTGCCATATTTTGTGGATTTGGGAGTAAATCTTGCAGATTTGGGAATGTGTTTTATTGATTTAAGAATGTGTTTTGAGAATTTGGGAATGGATTCGAAGATAGGTTCTGTGGGGTTGTGGATGGATTTTATGGATGGTAGGCGTCTGGATTATTTTCACGATTAGTGTTTTGGACAAATGGAGGAGCGGAACCGGATGATACGTTAGTTGGTTGGTCCCCGAGAATAGGGGTACTGAGGGGAGGGATTTGGAGTGGAGTTCCGTGTCCCACCAGAGTAGGGGCATTGACGGTGATGGCCAAGTTAGCCAATTCTCGAGTGCAATTTATTTCCTCCTAAAGCAATTCTAATTTTCTTGCAAGTTCCGCAATCATCTCATTCTTTTCCGCTATCACATTATCCCGGATAGCCAGTGCGCTTTCTTCATCATTTCCTATCATTTTTGAAAGATGGTCCAAGGATGGGATTTTCTGTGCTTTCGATCGAGTGAAGTAGGGATGTTCTGCCAGTTTATCAACACGGTGTAATTTCTGTTATCTGCAAAGTAAAACAACTCAAAGGCAAATGTGTTAGTTTTCGTATGTGATAAGTAATACAAAATCAGGAAATAATCACACAGAGTTGTTTAAGTCATAGCCAAATTCATCCGTAGGTCATAGTGGATAAACTTGCCTTTGATCTCAACCAATGCATATAAGCACATAAAATAGTTATATCACACAAGACATTAAAATAATGTGTATCCTAATTGGGGTGACCCTTTTTGAGCCAAGGGTTCAGGCCTAACGATTTTTTGAAGAAAATATATATTTCCTCAAAGTTAATCCATTAACCCCCAACTCATATAGACACAAAAAGGGCATAAATGCCTACAAAATATAACGAAACAGGGATACAATTTTTAGGGAAAAGGGAAAATAACATAAAAGAAGATAAGTTCCCGTGCAGGGGAGAATAGAAAAGCTAGCTACTGGAGGCTTCTTCATCTGTTTTTGCCTTCTTTGCCTTGTTTACCTCATGTGCTATTTGATACCTATTGATGATAAGGTGACTCCCGTATAATTGTGCCTTGCAGTCGTAAGTCATTTCTCCTATGCTGTCGAGTTGGGAGGCCATGCTATCGTCCAAATCGATTAGGTATTTCCTAGCATCATCAGCGTCTTGCCTAGCTCTTTTCAACTCTTCCCTTAATGTATGTATGGTCAAAGCGTCTTCTATGTGCATTTGTCGGTGCGCAATTTCACTTTTCTAGAACTCATCTTGTAGCCTGTGAAGCCAAATTTGATGCTCAGATTCTACATCCACAACCCGAGTGGCTACATTTGGTCCCGGATTCAATGCTCCGGCGAGGCTCTTTTTCAACCACTCCTTGTAAGTGTCGCTGACTTCAGGTTCATACCCTATACGGAAAGAGACTTCTACCCATTTTTTCCTTCTCCATCCATTTATCATGTAGTCTTTGAGCGAGGGCTTACTTTCATCATATTTGGTGAAGAATCTGAGCATAGAATTGATGTGAGGCGTCTCCTGCTTGATCTCGAATTGCCTAAGAACTCTGCCAGGATTGTAGGGGCGGGTTCCCCTGAGACCCGGGAGCACTAAGAAAGGCCATTCGCCCCCTCGAATGATGTATTTCCCTAAACAAAGATAGTTAAGGGACCATTGGACATCGCCATCTCTTAATTCTCTAAGAGTCTTAAACCAAAATTCGTGGGATGCTTCCCTTTTGAACTTGTGTAAAAATAACCACATGTTGTGCGATTCTAGCAGATTTCTCCTTGTTTTGTGACCAGGTTGTGCCGTTCTAGGATTTTTCACCAAATGCATCATCATCCACCATTGTAATATAAGGTTGCAGCCTTGAAAGAAATAATTCTCGACTTGACATCTTCCTAAAGCGCGATATATGTCGGTGACAATCATGGGGGCTAAGTTGTGGAATACTTTTTTAGAATTGTATTCCATTCCAAAGAAGAGTGCATGGGTCACTGTGACAACCCTTGGATGAATTGTGCCATTTTCCCCCTGCGGGAACACCATGGTTCCAAGAGGGCCTACCGCGAATGCAAAATCTCTCGTTTCCTTCCATTTTGCTTCCGACTCCAATTTATGCCCAAATTTGTGAAAAGAGTTGAATATTTCAAACCGATGGTACAACTCATGAAAAGTGATATTTGCTCCATCCCGTTCTCCTAGCCAGGTGTCGTCATCAGTTAAAAATGCTTCCTTGATCTTTTGACGATCCCACACATTCGAGACTAAAATATTCTTATCCGGTGTCTCCTTTCTCTTAAAACACATTTCTATACTATCGTAGCAAATCAATACCTCTTCAATGGTGGGGGTCAATTCAACATCCCCAAAGCGAAATACCATGTTCTGATCATCCCAAAAAGTTGTTAGTACATAGATCATTTCAGGCCAAGTGTCCATCTCGATCAAAGAAGGAAAATGCCCAACGTGTGTTCTAACAATCTTTCTCTCTTCTGTACCTATGTAATACCACCACAGTTTTAGGTAATCGTCAGGTTTGGTGACCATCTTGAACTTTTCACGAGAATGCAATTGAGCCATATCTACATAAAAGAAGACAAAATAAGCCTTTCCCCGACTCCAAAGGATAATGGATTGAATTTAGACAAGCATATATTTCTTCAACACATAAGCATGGTTAGTCTGTGATTGACTCGGGGTCAAATAGACATAGGGCAGGTTTTCTAATGGGCCCAATACCCTGCTCGGATATTGGGTCGTCCTAGGCACATGCCTAAAATAAGGTTTTGATTTTGTTCTATCCTCGGTGTCTAGAGTGGGCTTAGACACTGGTTCTCAAGCAGACAACTTGAGTTTGAAAATACGAACAGTGTCAGACGACTCACGTGCTGATAAGTTGTTCGTATTTCCAACACATTTTGAATTGAACAACAAGGGCCGGGACATCCACGAAACCCCAAAATAGTTTATAAGATGCAGGAAATGCCATGAGATGCGATAATTAAACTTTACATAATCAAAACACATAAACACATAAACAGTTAATCAAAGACAAAATAAAATATTTGGTTATAACCTAGTTAGATCCCCAGTAGAGTCGCCATTTCTATTTTGCGGAGAAATTTTGACTTTTTGAAGAGAGTCGCCACTTAATTTTTGAAAAGGAATTAAGAAACCTTTATAAAACAATTTAAACTATTCAAAACAGGGAAATCGTTTTAAATTAGAGATTCCAGATAAGCGATTCCTATTAACATTTTAGGAAGGTGTTAGGCACCTAAAACGGCCGCTAACTTGCGATTATCCGGACTGTTTGAAAATCATCTTTTGATTAACTTCGAAAAGATTAATTTGTTGAAATAGTGATTTGATTTTTTTTTTAAAAAAAAGACTAGTGTAAAATAGATTTAGGCGACTTAGTAGGGACTTTAACTAAGTCTAAACAAAACTAATAAACAAATAAACACATAAAAGAGGAAGGGAGGAGAAAGTAAAGGATTTAGGCCATTAGGCCCAAATCAACGAAACCTGTCCTAGTCTAGTTGGGCTTCCAACCCATTTCACCTGTCCTAAACTACTTTTCGAGCCTTTGGCTCGAGTCTTGCTCCACCTGTATTAAATACAACTTTGGCTTCGAGGCCGAAATGAATGAATAAATAAATGACTAAATGAATAAATAAAAAGAAGACAATAATAAAAATTGAGACTTTTCAAGTCTTTTAGTGACCTCATCAATGGGTTTTGACCCATTTTCCTTCTTTGTCTATCTTCTAGCACCCGCACGCTATGTAATAGACCTTGGGTTTAAACTTCGAACTTGACTCGAAGGGGTGAGCCTCATTTACCCATTACGAAATGCAGGAGGAAAGGAATCCATTTGGACACGAGATATATTTTTTTGCATGCAAAGAAAAGATAAAGAAATTAATATATTTTCAAGGCATAAAAGTGACATATTTCAAAGTAAAAGAAACTATCAAGAACCAATTTTTGAATGACAAGAATAAGCACACTTGCACAAGAATGAGAGTCAACAAATAAAAAATGCAAAGCAAAAGTTTCACAATCATACTATGCATGAGTCAAAAATATCCAAATAATTTTATTTAGCCGCAAAAATTCAAACTTTCTTATCATTTTGAAAAGACAACATGCGAACAAAGAAGAATAAACATCTTAGATGAAAAATAAAGCTAGCACTTCATATCTTATATGAGGGTTTTGAAATCCATTAAAATAATTAGTAAGCAAATGATAAATTTTTAACTTAACTAATTACTATTTTTATTAAGGCGCAACAAATAATAATAACTATTCTTCCAACATAAAATAAACAACTTTACATGCTAAAAAAAAACATATCTACCAACAATAAGTTTCAACAGGACATGGATATTGTTTTTCAAGTAAAGATCTAAACTTTATCCAAAATAATCAAAGAATAAAGTAAGAAAAGAGAAACAATCAATATTATCTATTCTTTTCAACATAAAGGAAATAACTTTACATGCTAAAAACAAATATATCTACCAACAATAAGTTTAAACAAGACATGGGTATCGTTTTTCAAGTAAAGATCTAAACTTTATTCAAATAATCAAAGAATAAGGTGAAAAGGCAAAACATTCAACATTAACTATTCTTCTAAACATAAAGAAAATAACTTTACATACTAAGAACAAATGTATCCAACAACAATAAGTTTTAAAAAAAAGCATAAATACATCTTTTAAGCAAAGATTGAAACTTTATCCAAAATAATCAAAGAATGAAGTCAAAAGAGACACATACAACTATTGTTAGATCATTTTTATATCATGAACATGAAAATAATTAGAATATCGACACCACAACGTCCTAGGGCCTTCAAGGCCATCTACAACATACAATCCCAATAAATAAAATTATATCTACGAACTACGAATAAGAAAGATGAAGAGAAAAATGATAATAAAAACTAAAATAATAAAAAAAAGAAAAAAGAAGGTGTGTTTACCTTTTGGGGGGCAGCAAAACGAGACTACGAGCTTCGTTGAAATCAACCACCACCGAAAAACGTCGTCGGCAACTCAAAAATTTTGATTAGTCGATCAACTTTATGAAACAAAAAATTTTTACTAAATAAAAATAACTATTTTTGCTCAAAAGAATTTTTTAACCTTTCTAGCCTTTTTTTTTCTTCCTTCTCCCCTCCTCTCTCTACCAAAGTAGTGGTAGTATTTATAGGAGAGAATGAAATATTTTTTTTTTTTCCTTTTCCACCAATGTGGGAAAAAAGTATTTATAGGAAAGGATAAAAATTTATTTCTTGTCATCTACCAATGTGGGAGAAAAAACATTTAGGGGGGTTTTTGGAATGTAAAAATTAAAGATAAGGTGAGGTGGAAGATAATGTAGGGGGAAATAGTACAATGTAGTACAATCTTTGAATTTCAAAATTAGAAAAGAACAAAGTTGGGGGGAATAGTACAATTTGAATTTATTTTTTGGTGAGAATTGGGTAAAAGTTGTGAGAGTTCTTGAGAATTTTGGAGTTATTTAAAATATAACCCTAATTGGAATTTAAAATTTAGCCATATTTATTTATTTTGACCAAATTAAAAATTAATTGACGAATTGCATTGCAATTATGACCAATTTTCAATTATGGTCAAATGTAATAGATTGGCTAAATTAAATTAAAATTCAATACAAATTAATACCATTTTTTATATCCCGAGCTTCTTGATTTACTAAAGTGAGTGCATATTTATCCAAATAAATTATTTTTGAGAATAAATTATATTTAAATTAAGATTTTAATCATTAGAATTTATTTTCAAGATAAGCCTTAATTAAATCCGATATTTTGTAAAATAAATATTTAAGTAAGAAATTATATAATCTCGTATAACTGAACATGATAGTATATAATCCCTACTTAAAATGACAAAATCACGTGCAAAAATATTTTAAGTTTTTTTTTTATTTGGATGAAATAATTATTTTGATTTATTAAAAACTGAAGAAACTCGGGATTAAATTTAGTCGTGTAGGGCAAAAATTAGGTGTCAACAATCAAGATATAAAATTAGGACATATTTGTGGTAAGTAGATATTTATAATATTAATAATAATTTTATTTTCATCAAATAAATTATATTAATTGAGGTTAAAATCAATTAATATTGAGAATTATTTTAACAGAAAATATATGCAAAGTTACATAATTGATATACATATATTGGTAAAAAAAAAAAATGAACATTGACTACTACTTTATCCATAAATATATTTTGAAATTTACAACATTAAATTTAAGGAACTTGAGTTTATATATTATGATTATAAAATTGATTCTTATTAATTGAAATTAATTAGTTGATTGTGTAGTCATATTACAATTATGTCGTACATTATTTATTTAATGGAAATAAATATAATTAATTAACTTATTTTGTGCAATATATTATGGACTTATTAATCCAAATTAAATAATTTTTAAATGGTAAGTTTGGACTATAAAAGAAAGGAGATTATTTTGTTGAAATTTTAAATTAATATGCATTAATCTATTTTAGTGGGGTATTAGTCTTCAACAAGATCTCCATATTTAAATGGAGTAATATGACTTTAGCATCTCTTATGTATTAAAAAAACAGAGACAAAAAAATATAATGCCACAACATTTCTGGATTATTTAATTCATTTGTCACGTTTTAAAATATTGTTTATAGCAGTTTAGTGATGTTTATATGGAAAAGTTAAATTTTGAAAAAATAAATATCTTAAGTTTTATAATTTAAGTTAATTTGTGTACTAAGTTGAAAAAGTTAATTTATAATTTACATTCTATTTTTATTATATGAAAAATTCAACCTTATATGGCTATATATACTAATTCAATAACACAGAAATATTGTCACACCTTTCTTCTCTCTCTCTTTCTGTTATTGCTATTGATCATTAGCCTTATTGATATTTATCAATTTTTTCATTATGAATACGTAGAAATAAGAATAGTCAATAGTTTGCTAAATATTAATTTGAAATTTTCTTCATAAATTTCAGGCTTTAAATATAAAGGTTTCGACATTATAAGAATCACACATATTGATGAAATGTTATCAATATTTCAGAATGAGAGTTCAGTAGAAGAATATACATATGAGAAGGTTGAACAATGTAATCACAATGTAACACAAGTTTGAAACAAGAAAATCATTTGTTGAAAATGATTTGAATTATTCATAGTGATTCTTCTTTCTCGAGAAAATTAAGTTTGTTAATTTTTTTAATCTCTTTATACAAATATAAATTTATACTATGAATAATATAATTTATTGATTATATATTATTTTGAGGTCTTGCATAATTATGATATAAAAATAATTGATTTTTTTAATTTATTAACTGTTATTCAGTATCATATTTTGGTATAGTAAAATATCCACATATTGAAGGAGTGTTGTCACTAATTAATAATGAGATTTCAAGAAGAAGAAACCTATGAGAAGGTCACTATATATTCAAACAATATAAGTTTGAAACAAGAAAATTATTCGTTAAAAATGATTTTAATTATTCATAGTGTTTTTATTTCTTGAGAAAAATAAGTTTGTTACCTTAGTGATTTCTTTATCCAAATACAATTTTTCGTAATATAGTCTCACTAAATAATGAATCAATTAATAAAATTTAAAAAAATATATCAATTTTTTGACGCGAATGAAAAATAAAAATTTCAAGATCTTGCTTGAGATTATTATGATTTATTCATTTAAAATTTTAAAATTTTTAGATATAAATTTTATCTCTTTTTTATGTTTAGTATTTTATTATCCTATTTTGACTTAAATGTGAATGTTATAAATGGTATAACTAGAACGATAGTATTTTTTCTTTATATTTGGTCTTCTTTCAATATTCGTATATAGGTAAATATTTTTAACAAATTCAAATTGATTTTATCTATTTTTTTTCTTCATTTTGAAGCAATTTATTATGAATTATTTGTTATGAACTATTCAAGAAACTATATTGATCGGAGATTTTGACTTACATTTCATTAGTTTATGTTGGCTTATCTATTGGTCAATGAGTTTTTTTTCTATGCTTTACTATTTGATAAATTTGTAAATTTAAATTATTTTTTTAATCTATCTTTGTTTAATGATTACTTTTACTTAAATATTATCTGCACATCATGCGGTTACTAATACTAGTTTTAATATAAATAATGGATAAGTTATTTCACATGGAAGGTGAAATAAAATAATCAATACTATCCCATCCCACCGACCTCTTAGAGTTGAAAATTCATGGATTGTAAATTTTACTTACCTTTAATCCTAATCCCCATTTATCTTCTGTCAAAATAACGTAAATTTACTATGTTTAGGCTAATAAGTTCTCTTAATATACAGTTATGGATTGAAGAAATTATTTTTTTCATCGGTGGAGTCTTTGGTGAAATGTATGAGAATTCAAAATTCATTACAGTAAAAAAGAAAAAATAATCCACTACAATAAGATTTATGATTTACAAGTAAATGAAGGTCAAAGAACCCATTATTTAACTCTTTTTCACAAACTAACCATTTTCTTCATGAAAAATAGCCCACCTAAACCTGTATGGTACAAAAAGAATTGATAAAAAGGTAGTAAAAGTAAACAATTACTACAGGCTAACTAGCTCTTGTATCCACGTGGCAAATACATATTTGCTACTTTACTTTCACATGGATCGCTATCCGGATATTCATCTCTTGTCCAATCTCTATCGTTAATAAAAAATCTTAATCAACGGGCTATATTCTCAATCACCACAATACCAAAAAATTTCACACACTTTTCGAAATTCTCAACTTTCCCGCCTTCCATCTCTCTTTATAAATTCTCCATTACCCATTTCTCAAAATTCACCATTGCAGCAAAACTCCAGAATTACTCAATATATTCATTCTCTTTGTTCTCATACAATCAAATGGCTCGTACTAAGCAAACTGCCCGCAAATCCACTGGAGGAAAGGCTCCAAGGAAGCAGCTAGCCACCAAGGCTGCTAGAAAGTCTGCCCCGGCGACTGGAGGAGTGAAGAAACCTCACCGTTTCAGGCCAGGAACTGTGGCTCTTAGAGAAATCAGGAAGTACCAGAAGTCTACTGAGTTGTTGATCAGGAAGCTTCCATTTCAGAGGCTTGTGAGGGAAATCGCTCAGGATTTCAAGACAGATCTGAGGTTCCAGAGCAGTGCTGTTGCTGCTCTACAAGAGGCTGCTGAGGCTTATCTCGTTGGTCTCTTTGAAGATACCAATCTCTGCGCAATTCATGCTAAGAGGGTCACCATCATGCCTAAGGATATTCAGCTTGCAAGGAGGATCCGTGGAGAGAGGGCTTAAGAAGAAGATAGTTAGTGGTGTTTATGTCTATTTGGTGTTTTTTTTTTCTTTTTGCTTAGATCCGTTGTCGGAAGTTGGAATGCCAGTGTTAGTAATGTAAATCGTAAATCCGATTTTATTCTGAAGTAGGTGTAAACTGTTGGTTTACTGGTTTCTGGATCTGATTAATGAAATTTGCACTTTTCGTTCAGAGATCTTTCCTTTACACTTGTGAGTGATTTCTAATGATTAAGACTATAAGCAATACCTAGTGGTTGACGCTTGATTATTAATTGTTTGAATTGAAGTTTTCCGTTAAGCAATGTGATTGATTTGATTGATAAAAATGGCCATTCAAATTGATTGGTGGAGGAAGGGCTCAGGGAAGAATACTTAATCAGTTGCTAGTGTAAATTTAATGATTCATTTCTATAGGTGTATGCATTAACTGCTGGATTGTTAGCATTTGAGATCTAATTAGTGTAGCCGCAAGTTTTTTGTTTAAAACTTAGCAGGTCTTGTCTGTATGTGTTTGTGTAATAGACTTCCCAACAATGAAGACAAACACTATTTTGTGATAATGATTGTGTTTTAAACTGAGTGAGATGGTCTATCATTTTATTGTTTTAGTTTTCTTTTAATAATCTTTTGGTATTTCTTACATCATGTTGAAATTGACAGTTGTTGGGCATATCAAACAAGAAATTATATTTATTATCAATTAGCTATGCAATCTGGAGATAGTATGTCTTCTCACTTGGTTGGATGGGATGCAGAACTTAACCTTGAGACATGCTATCTTTTTCAATTTGCAAAAATATTTATCCTAAGGTCAGTTTTTCACTCGATTCCAATGGTTAATGTCTTTTTGGTGCCAGAGTTAGAGCACACAAGCTTCCGAATTGTATATGTTTTTCACTTTAAGACTTTTGTGGCTTTATGATATGGAAGTATGCTGTGGTATACTTGGCTATCCAGATCACTAGAGATATTTTGTACTTCTTATACTGACATTGATAATAAAAAATATTAAGTTATGTTTGGAAACGAGGATACTGGTTTGGAAACGAGGATACTGGTTGCAACTTCCAAATTAAACAAAGACTACGTTGCCTGTATCTTAAATATGGTCCTGCTTTGCAAGCTATTAGTTTCAATATATACTTTAGAAAAATTCCCACTTTCTTGCGTCGTCAGCATTTCAATTTTTGATTAATGCTTTTTGCTTGTTCTTACTTTGCTACTCTCTCTGCTTAAGCTTGGAAGTTGATTCAATGAAAAAGGACTGTTGATTATTACCCATCAAAGTGCCTGGAGTATTTTCCACTTCTTTTAAGCATAATGTGGATGCAACTTTTTACTGCACGTTTTTGGTCATGTGAATTTGTGATCTTGAAATTTGTCACTGCTTGCCTGTTTTGTCATCCATGTTCTTACCTGTAAGCTGTGAGTTGTCTATGCAAAACTTCGTTTTTATGTCCCTATGACCTTGTATCATCAATGCAGTATGCTACTAACTGAAAAACAAACAGCTTACTCAGATTTCTGTTTGATATTACTAAAGGTTGGCAGCTCTTCTTTTGGCGGTTAACTTTTTCTTGATTCGTTTTCTTGCTTTCTTTGTTTTTCTGCCTGTGACCGGGAGAAATTTCTATGCTAATAGATTGATTAGTCTACTGTATATTAAGGTTTCTAGTGCTCAACGTTTCTGCAGATCTCTTGTATTCATGTTATATTCTTGCCGGTAGTGAGCTATACAATGGATATGATAAACATTACATTTCATGGGAAACATTTATGAGCTATAATTCTATTGCAAATATAGAAGTTTTTGTATTTATCTTCTTGGGATCAATAAACTTTCATCAATTCAGTTTGAAACTGTATCCAATTGTTGCTGATACAATTTGAAATACAAATGGTTTCATCTATTTGGATTTTGGAGTTGACTCTTCCTATTTTTTTTAAGGTGTTGAATAAGTCAGTCCCTCGTCTAACCTGAGGTTCTTGGTCTATGTTGCTTGGGATAGCTGCTTTTTAGTGTCAGTCTGACTGGGAGTGCTCAGTTTATACTTTATGCATTGTAGGTTGCAAATGATTCCATCAGCAGTTTCCTTTTCTCAATATGAATACTTTCAACAACTGAAGTAGGTAAATTTTTTTTTTTGGCTTCCAGAAGGTGATTACTGCTGCATCTGAATTTGTGTACAGTGTCAACAAAGTGCAGGAACCATTCCACTCAATCTATTGGGATAAGCAGTGTTACAGTCTCATGCTTGCTCCAAATCTACAAGATTCTCAATCTGACCTGAAACTCTATTTGTGGATATCAATGTCTTCTGAACAGCTGGTATGCCTTAAAGAGATGTAAATTGAGTAGCTTTCTCTATATTCCAGTTTGGAATTTTTTAAACTTGGGTAGGTCAGCAGATTTCCACTTTGTGGGAATATACTGGATATGTTGTTGTTGTTGTAGGTAGGTGGTCAGCAGATGATGAGGCCAAAGACCATCCTGATTGCATAATACCAGTTTTACGGAAAGGGGGACTAAACCAATAGTTAAGCGTTAAGCGAAGATGAATATACAATAGATAAATTCTTAATTGTCTACTAAGACTCAGATTAAATGATAAATAAGGCAAATTTAAAGTTGAAGAAAGAGTAACAAATCTGCAGCTTTATCTTGTATCTGCGTAATCTGAGGTAACTAGTAACACTTGTTTCATTCAATTGCTTCAACTTAAGTTCATTTTGGTATTGCTACATGGCTAATATTGCCAAATTATGAAAATTGTTAAGTTTTCATCAATCATTTATTCTTTGAATCCCTCTACATTGAATTTAACACATTCTGAACCAGGACATACTTAGCAGACCAAGTAAGAAAATAAATATAGTTTGATTTATCCTGCAGAATCTTGATCTGTGATGTTCTTCACTCTTAATTTGGCATTTAACTTAACCTTGGAACACACCATCAAAGTTAGATCTAAATACCATCTTGATTGCATACAATAGTTTAAGGGAGGCATGAGTAAACCAAGAGTTGGATTAAGATGATAAAAGACAGTAATGAAACTAAGTATATAACAAAACTGTATTTAACAAAACTTTAAAGCATGAATACAACATTGTTTATGAAATTGCAGCTATATAATTTCAATAACTGAGGTAATTCAAAGTTACTGAGGACCAAATAAAAGATAGTAGCGATGTGAATGATGCTACTCCGTCCACAATTTATAAGACACACAAAAAAAAGACTCTTGAAATTTACACAACAGGTTAAATCATGGCAATCAAGACCTCTTCCTTTCCCACCAGCGTCGTTTGGGAGCACGATGGCCATTAGCAGGTTTAGGCATACGATGGAAGTCCACCATTACGATCCTTCTCTTGGCTTCCCTTTCCTCTGTTAACCTTTCCTCATATTTCCTCTTGCTTGATTCAAATTTCTTCATATAACTGATGCTTTCCGTTTCTTTTTGAATTGGTCCTGTGATTGAACCACAATTGTTCCGTTTCTGTGCTGAATGATCACAAATCACTTGTTTTTGATTAGGAGCAACTTGTACACGCTTAGTAGCCACGTTATTCATCTTCATCAATGGCGGCGGCATGTTCTTCCCTAAACCTAAACCACTGGTGCCCACTTTCTGTTCTTCTATCTTGTTTTCTGTGAGACTATCCATCTTCTTGAAACCTTTGTGATTTTGTTTCTTGTCTCCATCAAGCTGCTTCTCAAAAGAGAGGTCAGATAGAAGTTTCGGACGAGGAGGAGCAACTTGGGTAGCCATTCTTGTCGTGTCTTTCTTTCTTGATCCCATATGAAACTCTTGACGTGTTCCTTCTTTCTCAGCATCCAATTGTTTTTCGACCAAGTCAGTCTCCGAACTTTCCTTCAACTCCATTGCATTAGAACTGTTGTGTTTTTCCAGAGGAGCAACGTGTACACTTTTCTTGATGGTCAGTTTAATCTTCAATGTGGGCTTCCGGTTTGTAGGCGCAGCAATCTGCTTTCCTTTCTCTTTTTCTTCCACGGTGGTGCTTTCATCTTCGTCGCCAACACTTTCTTCTTCATCAAGACTATTAGCTTCGTCCTCTTCTTCTTCTTCATCGTCATCACAGTCGAATCTACTGGGATTCAACATCATCTTGATTATCCTGTTTTTGCGTTTTTCCAACTGAGAAGGATACTTGAATTTAGCAACAACGATAGCCCGTTCAATCAAGTTAAATATGTCAGTAGGTTTTTTCTCAATGGAAAAAGAAGTCAAGAATATTGCTTCAATGTCCATTCTTACACGCTCTGATTATTGTGAAAACTCTGATTAGGTGAGGGACTATAAGCTATCGCACTCTCTCTCTTTTATAGGAAAAATTATAGAAACTTTTTTCTTTTTTCCCTTTTCCTGTGTGTATTAGGATTAGGTGCTTTCTCTTCAAGTAAAAATAAATTGGTAATCCAAAATTTTACTTCCTCTTCAAGTAATCGAAGTTGTAAGTGTTCATAAATTTGTATTTATGTATTTAAATTAATTATTACATTAAAGAACTAACTAGTTACCAAAAAAGGAATTGGATAAGGATTTCCAAATCAAAATCAAGAAAAGTTATCGTTATGGTTAGCTGAAGTTTTAACCTAAGTAAATGGAATGGTATATTCCATTAGTAAATGAATAAAATCTTGGGTTCCTAATTCAGGTTTGGATAATAGTGGACAATGGAGCGAGGGGCGGGGGGGGGGGGGGGGGGGGGGGGGGGTTGGAAGTACCCCAATCCATGAATGAGCCTGCATTGGACCGAATTAGGACTTAAATTGACCATCGTCATTTAAACTCTCTCCGCGACTCGGCAAGGACAGGAATGACGGTGTTTTACCATTAGGACTTAAATTAATCATAACTCCTTCACCGAGTGTTCGTTTTGGATGAATTTTATGTCGACGGAAAACTTATTCGATCATCTACGTAATAAAAATTTGAAATCTAAGGAATTCCAAAGAGAAATAAGTATAAATCATTCTAGAAGCCAAAACTTGATACTTTAGGGACAAAAATTCAGCTAGGATAACTTCGGAGCGTTACATATAACAATAGTATTTATTCTTTTATATGGAAATACCCAAATATACTTCCAAACTATAGTGGTTCATCCATTCTCCCCTTTATTATTCAATGTTTCGTTCTTCTTATTGACGAGTTAATTTCTCAAAAGTCACTTAACTTGAAAAAATTATGTAGCAAAGTAATTAAATTTTATTTTATATCAATAAAAATAGTCAACTTAAAACTTTCATCATACAAAATTACTCAACTTAAGAATTCATGTTCATGACATAAAAAATTAATTTGGTCATGACATAAGCCCCACACAAACTTATTACTCATTTTATATTTCTATATTGAATAGAGATTTTATCATTAAGTAAAGCATGATAGATGCATCAAGTTATTTACTTATACATGTGGTATATATTAGACACGTGGTATATATTGAAGACTGTTTGTATTTTTTTGTGTCAAACATAGCATTTCACTTATCACTTTTCAAATCATCCTCCTAAATAAATAATAAATATTAAGGTTGATGAAGGCCAAAACGATATGAAAAATGGAGTATTCATTTTCTAGTGACGTAGCATATTAAATACTAAAGAGTAGACTCAGTATGATACTGTAAAAAGCTTGATTGAACTCGAATCAATTAGGCTATTATTTGTCGAGGTTGAGACGGGAAGCGGGCCGAATATCTGGTCCCAAGTTCTGTCAATCTGACTAGTACTTAATGATATTTTTAAACCCCATAAATTCAGAAATCTACATAAGGAAAACAAAAAAAGAAGCACCACCACCAGCCAAGGAACCTGTGTGTCGACTCCTTTTCCAAACTATAGACCGTTGATGCCTACATTTGTCCATAGCAAAACCTACCAAAATTTGAAATTATGTTATTAAACTGTACACTAAAAGAAATATTTTTATTTTTTTTCATATTCGATTGATTAAATTTTTGAAAAATACTTTTTCTAGCAAGATAATTTTTTTAAAAACGATGAGCATGATTTTTCAAAGTAGAGAAAATAAGTTTAACAAGTAGCATTCTACAATATTTGTGTGTCCTCCTCATTCTTCAACACACCTCATCTTCATCCTAACCTCGTACGCGCCGTTCTCACCAGTCTACAACCCTACTACTGCCAACCCACTTTCACAGTGCTTATCACTTATTTTTTCTGAAAAACATTTTTCGTCATATCGAATACGCTCTAACGGCCATGCTGAAATTGGATCAAGTGTGATGGGCATAAGAGTCAAAATTAGAGTAAATGGCCTATGTTGTAACTAGCAGTATTAGTTTTGGATCAAGAAATCTGAACCTCAAAGATTAACGGACCTAAAATTAGATTCAAAAACTTTAGAGCGATACAAAGTTATGAATTGGACTCAAGATCATTGCCAAATGTAACTCTGGCTAATGCGATCATGCAAATCTAGTGTATTTTTTTGATATGATATAGAGATAGCTAGGCAGTAAAATTTCTTAGGTCTAAGCTTATCTTGGACATCAACTCTTAGGGACAAAACAATTTTGTAATTGTACTTACTTTTGGATGTCAAATTAATAAGTGAAATCAACAAATTAGATTTTTCCCTTACCAACTTGCAAGTGAATTTTTCCAATTTGAAAAATTAGTTTAATCAGCTTTTGAATGAAATTTTTCTTTCCCCAAAAAAGTAAAACACATATCAAATTTTAAACAATTTTAATAAGTGTAATTTTAAATACTTTTTTTCCAAGTAATCGGAACTCTATGTTTTGGGTAACTAAAATTGGAACTCATCACTATATTATTTGTTGAAGACCGGAACACTATTTTGTGATGAGGCCTGGGTATATATAAAACTAATCAATCTCAAATTTGGGAATGTGGCCTATTTTTATTTCATATTTGGTGTATTTTTTTTAATTGCTATTATTTGAACCTTGTGATTTTGGGTGTGAAGAAGTTCCGCTGCTGCAACTGTTGTATTTTATTTGAAAGGAGATGACCTATTTTGAGACATCCAATATTTAACATTTCTTTTTCTTTCTTGTTTCCACCCGGTGTTGGTATTCACATTATGAAATCCGGTCGAGCTCCCGTAAAAGGCAACTCCTTAACCAATTAACTGTTTAGTAGCAATAGCTAGCTAAACTAAATATGTTTAATGTAGTATAGATGTGCCAAAAACTTACTTCCATTCCTTTTCTTCTACTTAAGCTCATTTTGATAC
This sequence comes from Capsicum annuum, assembly GCF_002878395.1. Classification (NCBI taxonomy): domain Eukaryota; kingdom Viridiplantae; phylum Streptophyta; class Magnoliopsida; order Solanales; family Solanaceae; genus Capsicum; species Capsicum annuum. The sequence continues at coordinate 144,195,172 of NC_061111.1, forward strand.
TGTTACTTTACTAATGCTGCCAAATAATTGAGAAACCAAGCACCAACTAAAAAGGACTAATTTTATCATTTTAGTTTCTTTTTGTAGTCCTTCAATGTTGTTGTTGGCATATCATAGTTGTAAAGATTTCATTTTTCATTTCCAGCCCAACCCAAAAGACTAATCTAATAGGTGGGAGAACCCATTTGGCGTATAAACCCCTTAGCATTTCTCTTTTTTTTCAATATCTTCCCTTGAGAACCAACGACCTCGTTAGTCACAGCTGGCACCCCTCCTGGTCCAGGCCACCACTACTGACACACAGGCCACCACTCCGAGACGCGGCTCCACACGTGGTTTGTTCCTCGTTGGTCACACCTGGCGCCCCTCGGGTCCAGTCCACCACTCCGAGTCACAAGCTCCCGTAAAAGGCAACTCCTTAACCAATTAACTGTTTAGTAGCAATAGCTAGCTAAACTAAATATGTTTAATTTAGTATAGATGTGCCAAAAACTTACTTCCATTCATTTGCTTCTACTAAAGCTCATTTTGATATTGTTTCTTTACTAGTGCTGCCAAATAATTGAGAAACCAAGCACCAACTAAAAAGGACTAATTTTATCATTTTAGTTTCCTTTTGTAGTCCTTCAATGTTGTTGTTGGCATATCATAGTTTTAAAGATTTCATTTTTCATTTCCAGCCCAACACTAATTTAACAGGTGGGAGAACCCATTTGACGTATAAACCCCTTAGCATTTCTTTTTTTTTCCAATGTCTCCGCTTGAGAACCAACGACCTCGTTAGTCACAGCTGGCACCCCTCCTGGGTCCTCGGGTCCAGGCCACCACTCCGAGTCACAAGCTCCTCGTTGGTCATGGATCTCAATGAAAGCACCAATGTTATAAACCAAACGGGAAAGCCCAACCCAAAAGACTAGTCTAGTAAGTGGGAGAACCCATTTGACATATAAATCCCTTAGCATTTCTCTTTTTTTACAATGTGGGACTTTGTGACACATTACCAACCACCAACCAAGGTAACATTTGGAGCTACATACCAATGATAGGATTTCAAACACAAAGTAGAAGAATAACATCATCATATCTGGTGGTATCTCTTCTCCCTGTGGTAGTTAGTTATCGGTAACATAAAAAAAGATCTCCTCCATCAGATTAGTGTAAGGTTTCCACTTACACTTTGTTCCTTTCATACTGCAACCTGACTGGGAACTATATTCTTTTGTTGAGTCAAACTTTGGTCATTACTAACCTTTTGGTTAGATCAAGTATAAGACAGTCAGAGTAAGTAGAAATTTAGAATTTTGAAAGTTTCTAGCGAAGTTCCTCTAAGTTTTGACTTTCCTCTGTGTTTGGTTAAACTTTCGTCGTAATTGTTCTGAAATTTCTAGTCTAGTTTTGTCTTAGGTCCTTTTAATTTCCATGAGGAAGCATGTGTGCTTTTGTTTAATGCATAAAAGAGTTCAGCTTCAGTGACTGAAAGTGTCTAATCAGGGGACCACAGTATAAAATATTCCTAGCTTGACTTGTTTTGTTTTGATTCTTGCCTCTTCAAAACAATTACCAGGAAGATGGGGTTGTTCTTATTTTCATTACAAAAACAAATAAGCATAGACACTTGTGAAGATCATGCGGACATGGCAGACTCTGCTGTCATTTTTGTACTTGAAAAAATCATAAACTTATTAGCGGAAGAAGTAATATTGCTTCAGGGAGTCAAGAGTGATATCCAGTATATCAAAGATGAATTGGAGAGAATGATAGCCTTTCTTGGTGTAGCTGATGCATTCGAAGAGGGAGATGCAGAGGTCAAAGTTTGGGTTAGGCAAGTGAGAGATGTCGCCAATGACATTGAGGATGTTATTAATGAGTCCATGCTCTTGTCGTATGATCATCACTTCCATGGATCTTGTTGTTTCATTGCTAAATCGTTTTTCTCAATCAGAAACATCAAATCCCGCCATAAACTTGTCTTTGAAATCCAAGCCATCAAATCAAGAGTCCATCATATAGCAGTGGTCCATCAGAGGTACCGCTACAAATATTATGTCCCAGAGCAAGGTTCAAGTTCTAACCAAGCCTATGATACTGCAAATGATCGCAGAGGTGATGCATTACTGCTAGAAGAAACTAAGATTGTGGGTATTAAAAATTCCAGATAATAACTAATTGGTTGGCTCGTGGAGGATGATCCTAGACTTAAAGTTGTTTCGGTGGTGGGGATGGGAGGTTCAGGAAAGACCTCCCTGGTTAAGAAAGTGTATAAGGATGCAGCAGCCAAGAAAAACTTCAACAGCCTTGCTTGGATAACAGTTTCCATGTCCTTCAAGGTTGAAGAAGTTTTGAAAGACATGATTCAACAACTCTATGATGAAGTGAAGCAGCCAGCACCTGAAAGTCTAAGCACCATGAGCAACAACAGGTTAAAAATAATAGCAAAAGTATTCCTGCAATCGAGAACGTATGTGCTAGTTTTTGATGATGTCTGGAGTATTCAAGCTTTGGAAGCTATCAGATATGCATTGCCTGATGTAAATAATGGAAGTCGTATTATCCTCACAACACTTCTTTTGGATGTGGCTTCCTTTTGTAGCACAGAGACCAATGGCTATGTTTATGAGGTGAAACCCTTGTCTGCTGAAGAGTTGTGGATTCTTTTCTGTCGAAAGGCATTTCATGGTAATTCATGCCCTTCACGCTTGGAAAGCATTTCAAGGAACATCTTAAAAAAATGTGGTGGACTGCCGCTGGCTATTGTGGCCATTGGTGGGGTTTTGGCTACAAAGAACAGAAATAAAATTAGGGAATGGGGAATGCTTAATCACAACCTTGGCCTTGCACTGGACAGCAATAATAAATTTGAGAGTATGAGAATAGTTTTGTTACTCAATTTCAAGGATCTTCCCTATTATCTTAATCCATGCGTCCTGCATTTAAGCATTTATAACAAGGATCATCTGATTGAACGTAATACACCGATCTACCAGTGGATAATGGAAGGATTTGTAAAGTAAAAGGATCGAAGAACAGTCGAAGATGTTGCAGATGGCTATCTCAATGAGCTCATCAACAGAAGCTTGATCCATCCAGTACAGTACAATGATGATGGTAGCATAAAATTGGGCCAGATTCATGATCTATACTGCGAGCTTATTTTTTTAAAATCAAGAGATGATAACTTTACTGCAACAGTTGATGAGCAGAATAAATTATGGCCTGAAAAAACACAACGGCTGTCACTGCATGGCATGTTGGGGAACTTACAAGTGAAAGGGCCAGTCACTAAACTTCGCTCCTTGCTTACATTTGGTGTAGCAGATCCACAGTCCTTTTCTTGCATAAGTCAAGTGCTTGGTAGTGCCCGGATGCTAAGAGTTTAGATTTGAGAGGAGCTCCTCTGAAAATGATTCCAGAGATAGTTTTCAAATTGTTTTACTTAAGGTATCTAAGCTTGAGGAATACCAATGTGAAAGTGCCTCCGAGATCCATTGAAAGACTCAAACAGCTAGAAATATTAGATCTGAAGCAGACATATATCACTGAGTTGCCTGTGGAGATTTTAAAGCTTGAAAATCTCCGTCACCTTTTAGTCTATAGCCGTATCCTTTTCGTATCTCCCTTACAATTGTTCACCAGGTTTTAAGGCTTTCAGAGGAATTGGAGCTTTGAGAGCCTTGTAGAAACTTGTGTATATTGAGGCAACCCCTGGCAGTGGTATACTTAGTGAAGTAGGGATGTTGAGTGAACTGAGACGACTTTGTATTCTGAAGTTGAGAAAAGAAGATGGGAGGACTTTGTGCTCATCAATTGAAAAGCTCCGCAAACTTGAGTTTTTAAATCTTAAATCTTTGGAAGAGAATGAGATTCTTGATCTTTCTTACATGTTATTGCCTCCACCTTTTCTCCAAAACTTGTATTTGACAGGACACATTGTTAAGTTGCCCAAGTGTATTCAAGCTCTTAATTCCTTGGTCAAAATTTACTTCAGGTGGACACGTTTAACAGAAGATCCACTGAAATATCTCCAAGATTTGCCCAACCTTGTACATCTTGAATTTCTTGTAGGATACACCGGAGAGAAGCTATACTTTGAGCAAAGGAAATTTCAAAAGCTTAAGCTGTTAAATTTGGACAAGTTGGAAGGACTAAGGCTAATAACAATCGGGGAGGGTGTTGTACCTCATCTTGAGAAGATGGTTATCCAGAGATGTGCATTTCTAGAAAGTGTGCCAAATGAAATCGAGTGCCTCCTTAATCTGAAGGTTCTTGAGTTCTTTGACATGCCTAATGAATTTATCACGACACTGCATCCAGACAAACAAGGTGCCGATTCTTGGAAAGTTTCACATATCCATGAAGTGTGCTATACGTATTGGAGGGATGGTTGTTGGATGGTACATTCACTAAAGGAAAAGGATAGCAATCAGATGTCTGGTCATTCTGGAGCCGTCGTCACTAGGACCTATGGAAGGCGAAATTCCCTCTAGACTTATTTGTTCACTTGAAGGACATGCAGCTCCTTGCTCTTCAGACTCCTTCCAGTTTCTGTGTACGTAAGCTTTCTTACGCATCTCAGTCTCCATCCAGTTTCTGTACATAAGATTTCTCTGATCCTTCATCAGATTTAAAAGCACTTCTTATTTCCTGTTGTAATAAGGTGTATATAAAATTTGTTATGTTCTCTTTACATAGCAATAGTGAACTTACTGTAATCTAGTGCAACTTTCAGTTATGTTTGTGGGTTCTCAGAGTTGCATTATAGCATATTCGCATTATTCGTCCGGATTACATTGCTATATCTAATCAATTTGATCCTCTTATCTTTTAAACATACACTAACGAGTTGAACGGTACCTTTTTTAGGGTAATCATCATGTAGTGCCACTAATAGAGAAGGCATTACATTGCTACTAAAAGTATATGCAAATGCGGAAGTCCTAGCTGGTCCTTAAATACGTAGCCTATTTCTTGTCAACCAAGGTACTACTGAAAAAACAAGAAACTAGTATCTCTTTAACGATTTATGTGTCATCATTCGAATTTTAAAAGTTGCAACTTTTTAGATTCTTACTGTAAAGCAAATATGAATCTTTAATTAGTCTTTGAAAATAAATTTGACAATTCAAAATAAGTAAAATGCATATGAAAAAATAAGGGTAAAAAGAACTCATCTGATTTCGAAATCCAAATGATGCCACATAATCAAAACGGAAGGTGTATTTACTGACAAAAAAATCTATAAAGCAATATTTATCGTCAGTTGTAGTTATTAAACCAAACCCATCGATAGCCCCTCAAACTTGTTACGAAAATTCACTTAGACCCTTCAACTAAGGCCTGTACCTATCAGACCCCTAAACCCCCTGAATTTTGATCCAATTAGGCCTTTTTTGCCTATATGGCACTGCGCGTGCTGTATAATCGTTGGAGGTGCGTGACGCGTAAAAAAGCTACCCATGTGGCAAAAGTTAACGTTAAATAACATATACTTTTACCATCCCCTTCACTTTCCCTCTATTTAACCTAATTTTCTCTTCTTCTTTCTTCATTTTCTCCTTCATAACTGACTTCTCTCTTAATTTCTCTCATCTCACTATCAAATTTATCTCATAATTTCTCTTAAATTATTTTTCTCTCATTTTTGATGAGAATGTCAAAAAATTTCGTTAATATTGAGGTTTTCGATTTGTGTTATTGTTCCAAATTTTGCCCTTTAAGAACTTCAAGGACTCCATCAAATCCGGGTCGTAGATTTTTTGGATGTAAAGTTCCAAAGGTTTGTATCATTTTCATAGATTTTAATTTTATTTTTTTGGTGATTTTCTGTTTATTCTACTGTTTTTGCATTTTAGGAAAGTGGTGGATGTGGGTACTTTAGATGGATTGATCCAAAATCTTCAATTTCTGTGCATCAATATCCTGAGGTAGAATCGAGCTTAATGATTAGGTGCAAAGATGGTGAAAATTCGTGTGATTGATTGAAGCAAAAGCTCAAAGACGTTGAACAAGAAAGAGATACTTTGTGTGAGAAATTGAAAGATAGTGAAGAGAAGTTGATTGCATTGAGGCAAAAACTCAAAAAAGTTAAACTTGAAAGGGAATGTGCTAAGCTCAAATTGAATAGACTTGTTCTACTTCTTCTCATTGTTGTTACTGTAAAGTGGTTCTTTAATATGGTGTAAGGTAGTAGTTAAGTTTGCCTATTGAATAGGCAATTGGATATTACAATGGATAGTTTGTAATGGATTTGTAATGGTTAGTTTGTTGTAGTTGTTTGGTTAGTTTAGTTTGTAATGGATTTGTAATGGTTAGTTTGTAATGGATTTGTAATGGTTAGTTTGTAGTGGTTGTTTGGTTAGTTTGTAGTAGTAGTAGTTTGTAGTAGTTGTTTGAATGAATTGACATGTTTCGTATGACAATCTCATTGTCAATTGGATACTTTGTGTCTAGTTGTGCAGCTACTGAAGGTATAATAACCATATAGCCTATTTGTAACTATTGAAGGTATTGAGAAAAATAAACTATATTAGAAGCAACACATCATATTAAAACTGCTCAAGATTGAGCTAAAAAGTGCAAGCAGCTGGATATCATATTAAAAAAGTTCAAAGTTGAGCTAAAAACTACATACATCAGTAAATAAGGTGTTCGAAAAAAGCTCAACATTGAGCATAATAGTATTCTACTGCAGCATACACCAAAGTCATTAACTGCTGCCTAAGAAATTCAAAAACTAGTAACACAATTTGTTCAAAGTCATTAACCCTCATTACAGTACAAATCATTTCTAAATGAACTACTTCTTTGAAGATCCAACTGATGAAGAAGACTTGCTGCATCCACTTTTTTTCTTTTATTTGCTTTCATTTGTTGCAATTGTGTGCTGGTGACTGCATCTTTTCCATTCCATTTTAGGACACTAGGTTTAAAACTAATATCTATATTGGTTGGTAAAGCACTCTTTGAATTTATACCTCCATAAAGAACCTTCTCACTTGATGTACCAGGCTGCAAAATTAGACAAAATTGTAAGACAATGAACATTGAAAACTTGAACGAAAACATTATTATAGGTAAATAATGAGATGGAGAGAAATACATTGTATACTTGGGTTCAAGTTGCTGGATTAGAGTAAGCACCAAAATCAGTTGCAGGCCTTTTGTATCTAGTAGCAGCAGCAAATGAGGTTGGATTGTATGGCCTCTTGTTGGTTGGCAAAGGTGGTACTTGACTGAAGAAGCATTTCTTCCACTTTCAAATGGGGTCCCTCTTGCATTAGCTATTTTCCTTGCCAATCCTCTACCACTCCCTCCTTGACCTCTACCAGTTCCTCTTTCACCTCCCTTATCAGCACCACATTGACCCCTGCCAGAACTACCATCCCTACCAGAACCACCTTTACCTCTACAAGCAGTACCTTGACCTCTACCAGCAGAACCTTGGCCTCTACCAGCAACACTTTGGCCTCTACCAGTCACACTTGACACCTTTTTTTGAAGTGCTCTTGGCACAGCACCTTAGGGTCTCATGCTTGCTTCAAATCTACAAGATTCTCAACCTGACCTGGCACTCTATTTGTGGATATCAATGTCTTTTGAATAGCTGGTATGCCTTAAAGAGATGTAAATTGAGTAGCTTTCTCTATATTCTAGTTTGGAATTTTTTAAACTTGGGTAGGTCAGCAGATTTCCACTTTGTGGGAATATACTGGATATGTTGTTGTTGTTGTAGGTAGGTGGTCAGCAGATGATGAGGCCAAAGACCATCCTGATTGCATAATACCAGTTTTACGGAAAGGGGGACTAAACCAAGAGTTAAGCGAAGGTGCATGTACCATAGATAAATACTAAATTGTCTACTAGACTCAGCTTAGATGATAAATAAGGCAAATTTAAAGCTGAAGCAAGAGTAACAAATATGTAGCTTTATCTTGTAACGACATAATTTGAGGTAACTAGTACACTTGTTTCATTCAATTGCTTCAACTTAAGTTCATTTTGGTATTGTTACATGGCTAAAACAGCCAAATTAAGAAAATTGTTAAGTTTTCATCCGTCATTTATTCTTTGAATCCTTCTATACTTAATTTAACACATTTTGAACCAGGACATACTCAGCATACCAAGTAAGAAAATAAATATAGTTTGATTTGCCCTGCAGAATCTTGATATGTGATGTTCTTCACTTTTAATGTGGCGTTGAACTTAACCTTGGAACACACCATCAAAGTTAGCTCCTTCATCTGCAGGTTAATATTTCATTTTGATTCTAGTGGCTTGTTACCTTCGTGCTGCTGGTAGAGCTCGTACAGATTTCTCAATTATACAGTGTAGCAACCAAAAATCAAAATATATGTTTAAAGTAAGTTAAACCATATTATGGTATAGAAGTATTCTAGGTTTTTTGTATGATCTTGTCTCTTAATGGTGCTAACTATTTGGACACATTGTTTCAGCTTAATAGGAGCCAGCTTGTCACGCCCCAAATTAAGGACGAACAAGAACCGTATACACACATTCTACAAGCACTCTATGACGTACGCGAGGTTATGGAATAATAACGAGCAAGGTATTCAATAAGAGTTGCATATATACACGAGGGAGTTACATTAACAAAACTATACAATACCACACGATGTCCATGAAGCCTCTAGTCAGTGTAACACACTATACTACAAGTGACTAGTTGGTATCCGGCCTGTCATGTCCAACTAGAAACCTGTACATATAATTAAAAATACGAGGCATAGACTGGCTCTAGAGAGAGTTGGAACTCACCAAAATCTTAGCTGAAAACTATAATAGAGCCTAACGTGGACGTCTGCTATCACGAGGATCGGAGCCTACATTAACAAAACATGGTGGGCCCGAGACTTCAGTACATAAACAACATGTATTGGTATGAAAGCAGACAAAATAACAGTTGGACAAATACAGAAGCTCATATGAGTCAAATAGTAAAGTGAAAAATGTATGAGCCAACAAATAACATCTATACGATATGAACTAATAACTTATACGCCAACCTTATTAGCATCTTATAAAATATTTAACACAAGCGTTCATTGTAATATAGGACTTATACTTTGCCTAGGTGACCCACTTTCCCTATAAGTCGTACATATGATCACAAGATGGCCTTCCGAAGGCAATCTGAGGCAAGTATAAAGTATATGTTGATTACATACTCATTTTTATGATCTCATATGTGTAACTGTAATCGCATTTTGTATCTAGGTACGCTCCGCCCAGGGGCTCACTATGAGGGTCTGCCCGCAGGCCATATATGCCATATGTTGGCTCGAGTCAGGAAAACCAGTACATAATGCTCCAGCTGACACCAAATATAAATGATGCCACAAAGGCGGGTAAGCCCAATGGTTGGGCACGCTATAGTGGTCTGGTCTCGATCCTATGCACAGAATAACGTCGAGCGATATGTCAAGCCAACCCTATGTACCCTCTCGTTGTTACTGTATATCAAATAATGCCTTGAGGCCTATGACATATGAGTTATGATACTGATCATTTAGTTACCATATACAAGTGAAACTAGGTTATTACTATTCATTCCTAGCATGTAAGACTTCAAATATAGAAACTTATGACGATTGGAAGTATCATGAAAACTTAACACAAAGAGGGAAAAATAGATACTCATAAGCTTGATGGTAGAGTAAGGGAATGATATGTAGGGAAATATAAAGATTCTACTTTCATATTTCGAGAATTATATTAATGTCAACAGAAAGGAATACATGACATATGGTGGTGTCTTAGTGACGAGGAAAGGTTTAGCTTTATATACTTTAATACTTTATTAGCTACGATAGTAATTCAAGCCTCAAGTAATTCAACCCGCAATATTAAATCCCTTATCCTTCCAACCACTAGTTCTCGCTATTCGATACACAATTCACTAGCTTTACGATCCTTTTAATTTTGTTCTTGTCAAGAACAAAAATATCAGCTGGGCGGAGAGAAATAGCAGAGGACCTACGGTTCCTTCACATTCTGGGAATATTCTCCGTGAAAGGAATGAAAATTGTCCCTTACTTTCCTTTTATATGTTATTATTATATTTCTTAACAAAAAGGAAATGTCTAAGGGCCCAAAACTTAACACTTATAACATATAGTATAATATAACAATACTTGCCTTTACCTTTGCAGCCACAACATACAAATAACATATATATCTAAACATTCCACTCCAACTGTTTTCCTTTGTACTGCAATTTCTTTATAGACCAAAATTGTACTTGACTTAAAATTTTCTCGGGGTGCCACAATCTCCCATGTTTAGGATCATTCATCCTCGAATGATGCTTGCACCTCACTTTCCATCCCATAACTATCCAAGACATTTTTAAGATCGTTTATTCAACTCCTGCCTCACTTGACCCATTAGGAGGCCTTAAATTTGACTAAATCCCTAAATTTTCAAAAATTTCGCAAGAGTTTCCTTTGTAAATAGGCCTATCGGGTACATGTCAGCTAGCCAGAATACATCCAAATACGCTTCACAAAGTGTCACAACATATATAACATTCAACAAATAACGTACGAGGCTCCGCTTGGCCTCAAACTCAAGAAATAGTACACAAGGCTTCTCTTGGTCTTACACATAATTAAAGGTCGTAATCAATCATGTAACTTACCTTATACCCCGCATCCACACGTTGTTTGCATGTAAATATCAAGTCTCATAGGCACAAGTCATGTACCTAAACATATCAAGAACAAATCAGATGTCAACAGAATAAATTATAATAGCACTAGTGATACGAGTACTACTGCAAGGATGGACGAGAACGAGTGTGTATTGAATCCGTCCAAGAAAGTGCACAAGTGAAGTATAAAAGAGGGCCTAAATGCACTAAAAACAGCCCCTAAGTTACACTTTATGGGCACCTCACCCTTGAAGGGTATTGTGATCATTTTGTATTTCATTTTGTAATACACTATATATAGAACCTCTTAGGGTTTTTAGTCTTAGTTTTTGTTGAATATGAAAGTGTAACACTTAGAAACATCTCTCTTGAGAGAATGGCCCTCCTTGGCCGAAATTGTAACTAGGAAAATCAACTTGAGTGTGGAATCACTCGTGTTGGATTCAAGCTTGGAAACGTTGGATACTTGAGAGATCGAGGTCACTCTTGTGCTAACGTAGGAGTTAGGTATTCGTTGTGCGTATTGTTAAATGTCCAAGAGTGGAATAGGCTCTTGGGTTTTTAAGATTACACCTTCATTTTGTCTAACTATTTATCCTCTTGTTTGTTGAAATCGTTGTTTCTTGTTTTTGTTAATGTAACCCATGAGGTGTTGTTATTGTTACCACTTTATTGTTGTTCATCTCGTCTTCATATTATTATCGTTTTTGTTGTTTTGGAGTGATAAACACCTTCTTCATTTCATTATTGTTGTTGTCATTGTCGAATCCGAGTGAGGTCTCCAATCGGTCCAAGAATTCTTTTGATTAGTGGACTGTTTGGGGTGTGTTTAGTAGTCCCATGGTTTTTATTGTATCATTTGGTATCAGTGCATGGTTTGATCTTGTTCCTACAAGATCAAATCTTGGGCTAGCTCACTTGAAAAATTAAAAAAAAAATTAAAATCTGAAAATTCTAAAAAAAGAACAATCTGTCCATTTTGTGTTCTTGGACAAAAATTGTTTTCTTGTTGTGTCTTGGCCTAGATTTTTACTTGTCTTGAGTGTTTCTAGTGTTAGTTTTGCTCTCCACTAACACTTTGAGTCTAAATCTAAGTTTGAGCTTGTATTTGTTAAAGTTGTAGTCGTGAACTTGGACTTGGCCGATTTGTTGTTGAACATTATTGTGGTGGACTGTTTTGGACTTGTGGCCTTCATCTTGTTATTATTATAAGCTTGTCCACGTGATATTGTTGTTCATTGGTGGCCTAAGAACCATTTTGTTGAAGTTGTAGTTGTCTTGGCCAAGTGTTGAAGATATTGTATTGTGAAAATTGGAAGTTGGCCGTGTGAAATTGTTGGTGTTCTTGGAGATTGTTGTTGATTGTTCTTGGTGATTGTTGATTTTGTTCTTGAAGTTCTTCACAACCTTCATAGCTTGTTAAAATAAAGTGAACCTTAGATCTATAAAGGTGAAGGAAAAAAGGTGAAGCTTTGTTAGTGTTGAAAGACTTACCATCACTCATCAACTAGTCAATCATATCTCAACCATTTTCCATGATCCAAGGATCCATGTTTTAAGGAGAAGTACAAGTAAAGTCAAAGTCTTGAAAATTAAAAAATGCTCCAAGACGTATTTTTCTCTCTTAAAAAAAAATTTCACCAATCCAAATTAAATTTTTGACCAAAACATGAACATTTAAGAATAACATTTTATTAGAAAGACCGCAACCAATACGTGGCTGCCACGTCATCAAGTAACTGTTCATGCAGCAAATTTTGGCTCAAATTTCAGATTTTCTTAGTTTCTTTTTATTATTCCGTAGTTTCGTTTGATTGGTTAGAACACTAATTGACAATCTAGTAAACTCCTACTAGATTATAAATTAGTTTTGTGTCCGTTTGTTCGTGTTAACGCTCTTTGTGTGCTTTTCTCTTTTGTGAATTCATTATATCTTGTTGGTTCAAGTTCGTAAGCAATTTTTTTTGAGTCAACTCGAAAGAAAATCTATTCCGGACTAAGGTGAACTCCTTCCTCAATCACTCACGAAGTACAAGCCGACTTTCAACACTTGTGAAACCAAGTGTGAAGTAAAAATCAAGAGTGAGAGTGTGGTGAGGCATTTTTGAGCTAACAAGTTTGTTTGTTTTATTGTTCGTTGGTGTCTTTTCTTAGGTACCATGGCTGCCACCAATCTCGATGCCATATTTGACCACATCACCGACAATATTGAAGACATGAAATGGCACGTTGAAAGGCTACACCAATTGGTATCCCCACTTATCCCAACAAATCCAAAATCTAAGGTCCAAACACCTTGTGGTGAGAGCTTCCCAAAGAAAGTTGCTTCCCAAACTTGTGAAGGACTTTCACACCAAGGTAAAGACGAACGTACTCATGAACGTCAAGGTATAATAGCTATCTCTTACACTTTGGTACATGTGGATGATGAACGTGTGACTAATAAGCCGTTGAGTGTGAGTAGTAGCTTAACTACGTATGAGTATATTGATTCCTTACCACTTGTGGATGATATACATATTGTGCGAGTGGATACACTAGTTGATCCTATAGATGACCGGATCGACTCTTCTAGTAAGATCGATTTGTGTCCACCAGTGTTGAAGCTATTGTGTTGAATGAAAATACATCATCGAGTGAAATTTGTGTTGACCAACTCGTGTGTAAAACTTGCCCACCACTTGAGAATATGTGTGATATGATTAATAAGTCTCAAGTGAGTGAAGAATTTGAAAATATTGGTCAAGAAAAAAGGTGTGAACCCGTGAGCCTATGTTATTGTAAAGATTCTAATGTTTGCTTGGCTCATAGGGTTAATCGTGTGCTTGACATATCTTTGAAACTTGATAATGATTTCTTAGAGAGTAAAAGTTCCAAATCTGTCTGCGGGTTAGATCATTCACTCCTTAGGTACAATGTCTTGTTTGAAGGTAGTTTAAACACTCCTAATAGGCCTAGTGGTGAAAATGATGGTATAGCTTGTTTTGGAAGCTATAGCCTATATGCTAACCCACTATGGTGTGACAACATTCCTCCTAAATATAGAAATCTCTTGTTGGAAGATGAGAGTACTCTTAAGGGTAAGGAATAAGTGGTCTTGGAAATTACTTCTTTTTCTACTTTGTGTGGCTTTTCCGAGGACACCATAGTAAAAGTAGAATTGAATGTCACCTTTCTCTACTCTCTCTTTACTTGTGATGATATGTATGCCAATGTAAAGAGTATGCCGTGTGGTTGTGGTAAATACTACGGGAAAAGGGTGTGTTGTTTAGACCCGTGTCTATGGCCACTCTTCCCATTTGATCCCAGTGCCATCTTAGGGTGGGGAAGATTTACTCTCGGCTTAGGTGCGTTTCTTTTGGGTGCTTATCATAGCCAAGTCCTTGGTGAATTTGTCGACGGCTTCATAATGTTTAACACTAAAGACTCTTGGTTATATGTCAAATATGAACCACTTTGGCATGTCGAGACTTGTTGTTGGCCGAGACTTGAACTCAAAGAGTCCTCGATTTCTTTTTTTGGTGTGGGCTGTTTTGAGTGTTTTGAGTGCATACCATTATTGTTTATTTTTGCTAATCCTAACCCTCATGCCATGAGGAAGTGTGCTTGTTTGTCTATCTTTGATTTTGCAAGGCATGGATTCAAGGTCGAATCCTTTTTAAGGAGGAGAGGATGATACAAGCACGACCATGAAGATGGACGCATGTGAGAATGTAATGAACCCGGGGCTTGGAGTGTGCGAGTAAAGGACTTAAAACACACCAAACCGACCCTAATCTCACACTTGGAGTGTAAAGAGGAGCCTTGGAACACAACAAGGCAACCCCTAAATACACTTGAAGGGAGCCTAGCTCTTAAAAGGGCATTTTGGATATTTTGTATTTTATTTGTAACCTAGTATAAATAGAACATTATAGGGCTTTTAGACTTAGATTATTCATGATATTTAAGTCTTGAAACACAAAGAAACACAAGTCCTCTCTCCTTGAGACACCAAAATCGAAATTAGGCATAGAGAGTGTGGAATCACTCTTGTTGATCTCATGGCTTGAAAACGTAATGCTTGGGAGGTGGATTCCAACCTTGTGTCTTCATAAGAGATAGGTGAACGTTGTGTGTAGTGTTAAGGGTCCAAAAGTGGAATATTCTCTTGGGTTCTTAAGATTATACTTTTATTAAGTCTATCTAACTATCCCTTTACTTTTATTGTAATCTTGTAGTAGTTTGTATTCTTGTAACCGTTTCTAACTCTTATTAGTAAAACTGTATGTTGTTCCTATCTTGTTATTGTTATCTATCTCGCTATATTTTTGTTGTTTTGTTGTATTTTACACCTTCAATATCTTATTGATATTGTGTTTTTATTATTGTTGTGGTAAATCCGAGAGTGGTCACCAAAGGGGTCCTCGGTTCTTCAAACTTGTGGACTGATTTGGTGTTTGTTTCGTGTTTCCCTTGTGCTTCTTGTATTATTTGGTATCAGAGCGATTTGGTCGTACTTGTATCCCTTCTTCAAACTTGTGGACTGATTTGGTCGTACTTCTTCAAAATGGGTCCATCTATAGACTTCTTGTGTAGTCTCAGAAATGAGTACTCTTGGTAGTACTCTTGGTGTGCATGATGATCAATTTATTCTTAAATGTAGTTCACTACTTGAGCATGTAAATGGAGTGCTTAAAAATTCTCAAGTTAGTGATGGTGTCTATAAAATTGATCTTGATAATGCGCATGACTCTTTGAACATTTTGTATGGTAAAAGCATTGCAATTAGTTTTGTTCATAGAGATCATATGTATGAAAATGTTTTTGTGCGTGAATGTGGGAGTGACATTTAAGGGGAAGGAAGGGTTAGCCTCGGCTTAGGCCCTTGGCTAAATTTTCTATTTGATCCTGGTACCATCTTAGGGTGGGAAAGCATGACTCTTGACCTATTTTCCTTTTGTCTTGATGCTTCTCTGAGCCACTTACTTTGTAGCAATTGTACTAATCTTTTTATGATTAAAATAAAGAACTCATGGCTATACTTCAAATTTTCCCGCCTCAGCATGGCATGTTGATGTGTTATTTTTGCTAACCCTAACCCCTCATGTCATGAGGATGTGTACTTGTTTGTCTTCTCTTGATTTGCAAGGTATGGATTCGAGGTCGAATCCTTTTCAAGAAGGGAAGGATGATACGAGTACGACCACAAGGATGGATAAGAACGAGTGCATATTGAATCCATCCAAGGAAGTGCACAAGTGAAGTATAAAAGAGGGCCTAAATGTACTAAAAATAGCCCCTAAGTTACACTTTATGGGCACCTCACCCTTGAGGGGTATTGTGGTCATTTTGTATTCTATTTTGTAATACACTATATATAGAACTTCTTAGGGTTTTTAGTCTTAGTTTTTGTTGAATGTGATAGTGTAACACTTAGAAACATCTCTCTTGAGAGAATGGCCCTCCTTAGCTGAAATTGTAACTAGGGAAATCAACTTGAGTGTGGAATTACTCGTGTTGGATTCAAGCTTGGAAACGTTGGATGCTTGGGAGATCGAGGTCACTCTTGTGCCAACGTAGGAGTTAGGTATTTGTTGTGTGTATTGTTAAAGGTCCAAGAGTGGAATAGGCTCTTGGTGTTTTAAGATTACACCTTCATTTTGTCTAACTATCTATTCTCTTATTTGTTGTAATAGTTGTTTCTTGTTTTTGTTAATGTAACCCATGAGGTGTTGTTATTGTTACCACTTTATTGTTGTTCATCTTGTCTTCATATTATTGTTGTTATTGTTATTTTGGTGTGATAAACACCTTCATCATTTCATTATTGTTGTTGTCATTATTGAATCCGAGTGAGGTCTTCAATCGGTCCAAGAATCCTTTTGATTAGTGGACTGTTTGGGGTGTGTTTAGTATTCTCTTGATTTTTATTATATCAACTAATGATCACATAAAGGAAAAAGTATATTAAGAACCTCCGGGTAGTTTTGGAACAAATATGGGTATTTATCTTTCATATCCACTTCTGCTTCCCAAGTGGCTTCTTTTACGTTCTGGTTTCTCCACAACACTTTTACTGAAGCTATGTCTCTAGATCTCAACTTTCTGACCTTCCAATCTAATATAGCCGCGGGGACTTCCTCAAAATATAAGTCTCCAGCAAACTCAATACCTTCAGTAGGGATGACACGAGACGGCTCTCCTAAGCATTTATGTAGCATAGACACATGAAAGACAGGATGCACTGCAGCTAACTCAGGAGGTAATTCTAGCTCATAGGCTACCTAGCTAATTTTACGAATCACTTTATAGGGTCCAATAAACCTGGGACTTAACTTACCCTTCTTACCAAATTGCATAATGCCTTTCATAGGCGATACCTTCAAGAACACGAAATCATCAATTTGAAATTCTAAATCTCTACGTCGCACATCTGTATACGATTTTTGCCTACTCTGGGCAGCCTTCAACCGCTCTCGTATTAGTTTAACCTTTTCTACGGCTTGATGGACTAGGTCCGGACCCAATACCTGTGTCTCACCTACTTCTAACCAACCAATAGGCGATTTACATTGTTTTTCATATAGAGCTTCAAATGGAGTCATGCCAATACTGGAGTGATAACTGTTATTATAAGCAAATTTTATTAAAGGTAAAAAATCATCCCAATTACCTCTAAAGTCCATCACCCATGCTCTCAACATATCTTCGAGCGTCTGAATGGTGCGCTCAGCTTGGCTGTCTGTCTGAGGATGAAACGCAGTACTTAGGTCCACTTGCATAACCAAGCTCTTATGGAATGATTTCCAAAATTGAGCTTTAAATGGGGAACCTCTATCTGAAATAATGGATATTGATGACCCATGTAGGCGTACAATCTCTTTTACATATAACTTAGCATAATCTTCAGCCATGCTGATAGACTTAACAGGAAAGAAATGGGCATATTTCGTCAGTCGATCAACTATTACCCAAATAGAGTCATGTTTTCGGTAAGACAAAGGTAAACCTACAATGAAATCCTTATTAATAGCATTCCACTTCCACACAGGAATACTAAAGGTTTGAGCTAGGACACCAGGTCTTTGATGTTCTGCCTTCACTTGCTGACAATTAGAGCATTGTGTCATATATTCTGCTATATCTTTCTTCATGTCATTCCACCAGTAGATTTCTTTAAGATCATGATATATTTTTGTAGAACCGGGATGAATAGAATAACGAAAGAAATGAGCCTTAGCCATAATTTGTTATCGTAACCCATCTACATCAGGTACACATAATCTGCTTCGACACCTCAAAGTACCATCGCTTGCTAGCTCAAATATTGTGACTCGATTTTGTTGAATTCCTTATCTGTACTAGAACAATAAGGGATCATCATACTGCCTCTGTTTAACTGATGCCACGAGCGATGACTCGGCTGAATTAAGCATAAAAATGCATCTATCTTCAGAACCCATAAGGCGAACGCCCAGACTGGCTAATTTGTGAATATCTCTCACTACTTCCCATTGAACAGGTGGAAGGTGTGCTAGACTACCCATGGATAGTCGACTAAGAGCATCAGCTACAATATTACCTTTGCCCGGATGATAGAGAATATTAACATCATAGTCTTTCAATAACTTTAGCCACCTCCTCTGTCTCAGATTCAACTCTTTCTGCTTAAATAGATATTGAAGACTCTTATGATCTGTAAATATATCAACATTCACTCCATATAAATAATGACGCTAAATTTTTAGTGCAAATACCACTGCTGCAAGCTCTAAGTTATGAGTAGTGTAATTCTGTTTATGCTTCTTTAATTGTCGAGAAGCATACGCTATAACTCTTCCATGATACATTAGGACGCAACCCAAACTAACACCTGAAGCATCACAATACACCACATATCCTTTGGTGCCCTCTGGTAAGGATAATACCGGCGTAGTAGTCAATCTATGTTTCAACTCTTGAAAACTTCTTTCACAAGAATTGGACCATCGGTACTTAACTGTTTTCTACATTAATTTGGTTAATGGGGCAGAAATAGAGGAAAATCCCTCTACAAATATCCTATAATAACCGGATAGCCCTAAGAAACTACGCATCTCAGTAGGAGTGGTTGGTCGAGGCCAATTCTTCACAGCTTGTACCTTTTGAAAATCTACTCTGATGCCTTCCCCAGATACTACATGACCAAAAAAGTCTATCGAAGTCAACCAAAACTCACATTTAGAGAATTTAGCATACAACTGGTGCTCTCTGAGCCTCTGTAATACTGACCTTAAATAATCTGCATGCTTAATTTCATTACGTGAATATATCAAAATATCATCTATAAATACAATTACGTACATATCCAGAAAGGGTTTGAAAATCCTATTCATCATGTCCATGAAGGCTGCTGGAGCATTCGTTAGTCCAAATGACATGACAAGAAACTCAAAGTGCCCATATCTTGTTCTAAAGACTGTTTTGGGAATATCTGCTTCACGAATTCTTAGCTGGTGATAACCGGACCTCAAATCGATCTTTGAAAAGCATCTAGCTCCCTGTAATTGATCAAATAAATCATCTATTTGGAGAAGAGGGTACTTATTCTTTATTGTCTCTTTGTTTAGATGCCTGTAATATATACACATCCGCAACGTGCCGTCTTTCTTACATACAAAAAGCACTGGCACATCCCAAGGTGATATACTGGGCCGAATGAAACCTTTATCAAGTAAGTCTTTTAATTGCTCTTTTAACCCTTTCAATTCGGTAGTGGTTTATAAGGTGGAATTGATATCGGCTAAGTACCGGGATCCATATCAATTCCAAAATCGATCTCTCTGACAGGACGTAATCCAGGAAGTTCTTCAGGAAACATATCTGAGTACTCATTCACCACAGTACAGATCCTAAAGTTGGTGCCTGCTTTTCGGCCTCAATGTCTTTCACTTGGACTAGGTAATACAAACAACCCTTTGCAATAAGTTTTTGTGCCTTAAGAAAAGAAATAAACCTCTCTCTAGGCATCATAGAATCACCCCTCCACTCTAGGATTGGCTCTCCTGGGAAGTGGAAACGGGCTATCTTGGTTTGACAATCAACTATAGCATAACAAGAGAATAACCAATCCATACCCATAATAACATCAAAGTCGACCATTTTAAGTTTAATCAGATTAGCCAATATAGCACGACCACATACTGTCACTACACAATCATAATAGACTCGTCTAACTATAATAGAATCTCTAATTGGAGTCGATACTGCAAATGGTTCTTGTAACAACTCCGGCTCTACTCCCAACTTCTTAGCAACGAATGGAGTAGCATATGACAAGGTAGATCCTGGGTCTATTGAGGCATATACATCATATGAAAAGACGACTAAGGTACCTGTGACCACATCTGGAGATGCCTTTGAATCTTACCAACCAGCTAGTGCATACATACGATTCAAGCCTGCGCTCAAATCGGGCCCTCTACCCCTACCAGATCCTCTGTCTGCTGATGCCTGAGGACCACAATAAGAAGAAGACACTGATAAAGACGAAGCTGATACAGACCCTGTAGGCTGTGATCGGTCACCTCTACCTTTACCTTTGAGATGTGGACAATCACATACCATATGACCCTCTATACCACACCAATAACATATATTTGAACCACGTCGATACTCTCTTCCATATGGTCGGCCACACTGCCTGCATGTAGGTCTAGGTGGTAATCCTCGACTAGCACCCCTCTGAGGTTGTAAGTATGGTGCTCTAGAAGTCTGGCTCTGCTCATACCTATGCCTCAAGAACTGATTTGGCGCATTAGATGTGGAGCGCACAGCTGACTGGGTCTGCGTATGTGGCCCTCTACTAGTGATAGCTCCACTGCTCCCCCGATACTGGCTGGTCGTCCTAGCTCTCTTACTCTACTCCCTTTCACTATCTATTTCATGATTACGCTGATATTTCTCTATCTGCTACGCACGTGCCATAATCCTTGCTATATCCAAATCTTTGTTCATAGCAGCAACAGAAAAAAGGTCCTTCAGGAGACCCGCAAAGCCATTCACAAAGCGATGAATCCATTTTGCTTGTGTGTTAACCACCTCTGGAGCATATTTGGACAACTATGTAAACCATAAACAATACTCTTTGACACTAAGATTACCCTGCTTTAGAGGTAGGAATTCATCCATCTTTGCCTCTCTGAGCTCTAATGGCATGAAGTGATCCATGAAGGCTTCTGTAAATTCTGTCTAGATCGCTGGAAGAGCTTTCTGACCTCTCGAGGCAACCCATATCTCATACCAATCAATAGAAACATCTTTCAGTCGATGAGCGGCCAATTCAACTGCATCTATATCTGAGACCCGCATCACCTTACAAATTCTGTGAGCCTCATCAATGAATTATTGAGGGTCCTCTGCAAGCTTAGAACCTATGAATTCTGGTGGATTCATACGGAGGAAATATTTGATCTTAGATTCGGCTATCCTTCCCTGAGTAGCAACAAATACGTCCACATTCTATCTTTGGGCCTGAGCGGTGACCAACTGTGTAAGTAACTGTATCGCTTCCTTAATATCTGGGTCTAAGGCACTTGGTGGCGGGATAGGAACTACCGTTGGCACCACTAGAGGTGCAGAAGCCCCTATAGGTCCTTCTATTCAGACATTTGAGAACCTGGAAGCATAGAACCCAACAAACTTTCTTGAGTCCTATTCAAATCCACCAATACGGGAGATTGACCGGTAGTGGTTACCTCCTGAGTAGTGCTGGTAGCGGTCTGCTGGGCTGCTTTATCCTTTTCTATTGCAGACATGGTTTGAATCACAAATAAGCGGAATGAGAGTCAGAAGTAACTTCCTATGACTTAACTCTATTGCACGATCTAGATAATAAATGAAGGTCAAATTCCTAAATGTCCATGCAGTCCCTTAACTATAAATGTGGCGCGCAACACATCAATAAGTAAGGTCCTGCTAGACACGGCTTCATAGACTTCCTAGGACACCTGGACCTAGGCACTCTGATGCCAACTTTGTCACGCCCCAAATTAAGGACTAACAAGAACCGTATACACACATTCTACAAGCACTCTATGATGTACGTAAGGTTATGGAATGATAACGAGCAAGGTATTCAATAAGAGTTGCATATATACACGAGGGAGTTACATTAACAAAACTATACAATACCACACGATATCCATGAAGCCTCTAGTCAGTTTAACACACTATACTACAAGTGACTAGTTGGCATCCGGCCCGTCATGTCCAACCAGAAACCTGTACATACAATAAAAAATACTAGGCATAGACTGGCTCCAGAGAGAGTTGGAACTCACCAAAATCTCAGCTGAAAATCGTAATAAAGCCTAACGTGGACGTCTGCGATCAGGAGGATCGGAGCCTACATTAACAAAACATGGTGGGCCCGAGACGTCAGTATATACACAACATGTATTGGTATGAAAGCAGACAAAATAATAGTTGGATAAATACAGAAGCTCATATGAGTCAAATGGTAAAGTGAAAAGCGTATGAGCCAACAAATAACACCTATACGATATGAACTAATAACGTATGCACCAACCTTATTAGCATCTTATATAATATTTAACACAAGCGTTCATTATAATATAGGACTTATACTTTGCCTAGGTGATGCACATACCCTATAAGTCGTACAGATGATCACAAGATGGTCTTCCGAAGGCAATCTGAGGCAAATATAAAGCATATGTTGCTTACATACTCATTGTTATGATCTCATATGTGTAACTGTAATCGTAGTCTGTTTCCAGGTCTGCCCGTAGGCCATATATGTCATATGTTGGCTCGAGTCAGGAAAACCAATACATAATGCTCCAGCTGACTCCAAATACAAATGATGCCACAAAGGCGGGTACGCCCAATAGTTGGGCTCGGTATAGTGGTCTGGTCTCGATCCATTGCACAGAATCAAGTCAAGCGATATGCCAAGCCAACCCTATGTACCCTCCCGTCGTTAATCTATATCAAATAATGCCTTGAAGGCCTATGACGTATGAGTTATGATACTGATCATTTAGTTACCATATACAAGTGAAACTATGTTATTACTATTCATTCCTAGCGTGTAAGGCTTCAAATACAGAAACTTATGACAATATGGAAGTATCATAGAAACTTAACACAAAGAGGGAAAAATAGATACTCATAAGCTTTATGGTAGAGTAAGGGAATGATATGTAGGGAAATATAAAGATTCTACTTTCGTATTTCGAGAATTATATTAATGTCAACAGAAAGGAATACGTGACATATGGTGGTGCCTTAGCGACGAGGAAGGGTTTAGATTTACATACCTTAATACTTTATTAGCTACGATAGTAATTCAAGCCTCAAATAATTCAACCCGCAATATTAAAGCCTTTATCCTTCCAATCACTAGTTCCCGCAATACAATACGATACGCAATTCACTAGCTTTACGATCCTTCCAATTTTTTTCTTGTCAAGAACAAAAATATTAGCTGTGCGGAGAGAAATGGCAGAGGACCTACGGTTCCTTCACATTCTGGGAATGTTTCTCCGTGAAAGGAATGAAAACTTTCCCTTACTTACTCTTTATATATTATTATTATATTTTTTAACAAAAAGGAAATGTCTAAGGCCCCAAAACTTAACACTTATAACATATAGTATAATATAACAATGCTTGTCTTTACCTTAGCAGCCACAGCATACAAATAACATATATATATAAACATTCCACTCCAGCTGCTTTCCTTTGTACCGCAATTTCTTTATAGATAAAAATTGTACTTGATTTAAAATTTTCTCGGGGTGCCACACAGCTTTTGCGGGCATTTAGTTTTGGCAAGTCCTTAACAAATATTCCTAATTAACTTTCTTCCTCCCGGCAGCTTTTGAATTCGTAGAATAAAACTTTTGGTTGTTGTTAGTTTGCAGTTTGCACCATTTTCATAAGCTTGAAAAATGCTTTATTTACAACAGCTGCTAGAAAAATGGCCAAGAGAAATCCATTTTAATTAGGAGACTTCTCATCAAAGTGGTTAGAGTAGTTTCTTTCTTTTTTCTTATAAGGTAAAACTCCTAAAATAATTTTTTTGATAAGGTAAAGTGCCAAGAGCAATTTCTACTTCCTTTGAGCTTACAGTATTGATTGCGGTACTTTTTCTGTCATGCGTTAATCATGTCACTCTTCTGGATTCAAGTTCTAGAAGTATTATTTTATTCCTAGTTGCCTATCAAGATTAAACATTGCTACTGTCATACTACATACTTGAATTCATGTAGGTTAACAGTTGGTGAACCCAGAGATCTAAATACCATTCTGATTGCATACATTAGTGTAAGGAAAGTGTGAGTAATATGCTGTGTTTCTTCTTCCTCATGCTCTTCTTTTTGTTCAGCGTTGGTGCTTTCTTCTTTATCAAGATTACTAGTTTCGTCCTCTTCTTCTTCTTCGTCGTCGTCGTCACAGTCGAATCTACTGGTATTCAACATCATCTTGATTAACCTGTTTTTGCACTTCTCCAACTGAGCAGGATACTTCAATTTAGCAACAACGACAGCCCGTTCAATCAACTTGCAAATATCACTAGGTTTTTTCTCAATGGAGAAAGAATTCATGAATAATGCTTCAATATCCATTCTTAGACGCTCTAATTATTATGAAAACTTTGATTATGTGAGGGACTACAAGCCATCATACTCTCTTTTATAGAAAAAATGTAGAAACTTTTTTTACCGTTTGTATTAGGATTATTACACGTCGGTTTCTCCTTTTTGTCTTTAACTTAATTTTACTTTCTCCTCAAGTAACAACAAGTAATGCAAGCTGTAAGCGAAAAGTTTTGAATTGTGCAAAATATAATACTAGTAACTAAAAATTAATTAGTATTAGGTATTTAAATTAATTATTACATCAAATAACTAATTAGTTACCAAAAAAGAAATTGGCTAAGGATTTGCAAATCGAAATCAAGAAAAATTTTCATCATGATTAGCTGAAGTTTTAACCCTAAATAATCTAAAATTTGAGTGTGAGGGTGATGAATGAAATATTCCACCAATTACTGTCTAATCTGAAATCGTTATTTTAATTCATGGGTGGGCAGATGAACCGAGTACATTAATAATTAAATTCTAATTTTATTTATTTGTGTGTTCATGTTAAATTACATAAAAGAAGTGATTTATTTTTACCATGTTAAATTTTTTTTAATGATAAATTTGAATGAGTTCGTACGATAAAAATCGTAAGTTATGTGATTTTTTGTGATACAAAACAAAATCAATAACTTTACTAGTATATAAACTCATTTAATTGAGTGATCTTATTAACTCTCTTATATGCACTAACAAGTAGGGGTGTTCATGAGTCGGTTATTGGTCAATATCATAATCAAACCAACTTAGTCGGTTTTTAAATTTCTAAAACCAAATCAAACCAACACAAAAAAATAACCGTCGGTTTGGTTTTTGTCGGTTTAGTTCGGTTTGGTTCTGTTTTTTCGGTTTATAACTTTAGTTAATGATAAAAGTTGAAATTTTTCTTACAAAAATTCAATCCAACATATGAGATGTAAACCGAGTGTTGTTCCTCAACCTTAAAACTAATATGTCAATTTAGTGTTATACTTAGGCAACGCCATGAACAACGCCATATGAACACTTGTACAAATGTATTTAGAAACTTAGGCAAAGCCATGAATAACACCATATGAACGCTCCCACAAATGTATTTAGAAACTACATATTAGAGAATGATATGATAAACCCCCAAAAAGGTAAACACATAAATTTTTTGCTCAATAGGGACCAAAAAAAAAGTTCAAAACTAGTGATTATCTATAGTTTAATAAAACTCACCTATAAAATTCAATAGATAACAAGATAATTTTCACAATTAGTATCATTTGTCATTCAAAGTGTGAAAATCATATAGAATCTCATAATGGACCATCAATTAGATGGAGACATATGACTAAAAGTGCTATGACTAAAGTTAAATTCATGATTAAAATTTAAAATATAAAAAATATTTATATTTTATTTATGAATAATATATGAGAAAATGGTCAAAAACCCCCCCCCCCCCCCAACCTTTACCCCAAATTTCAACTACACACTTATACTTTGCGAGGGTCCTATGACCCCCTGAACTATTTTAAAATGAAATATTTACCCCGCTGAACGCTGGCATGGCAAGAGAATGTGTTTCACTCTCTTTAAAGAGAGTGAGAACAGATTTTTTTAATTAAAAATTTATTTTTAATATTTTTTTATTAATTTTTAATTCTTCTTCTCCTTCTCCTTCTCCTCCCCCTTCTCCTTCTCCTTCTTCTTCTCCTTCTGCTTCTCCTCCCCCTTTTCCTTCTCCTTCTCCTTCTCCTTCTCCTCCCCCTTCTCCTCCTCCTTCTCCTCCTCCTTCTTCTTCTTCTTCTTTTTCTTCTTCTTCTTCTTCTCCTTCTTCTGCTCCTTCTTCTTCTTCTCCTTCTTCTTCATCTTCTTCTTCTTCTTCTTCTTCCTCTTCTTCTTCTTCTTCTTCTTCAACAACTCAATAATGGCATCTTCAAGAACTCAACAATGGCATCTAATCCAAAACTAATTTATCAAACTTACATACTCATTAACCGAATTATCATACCAAGAATCAACGTTCTCATGAAATTACCATCAATTTTTCTTCTTTTTCTTCTTCTTCAAGAACTCAATAATGGCATTTTCAAGTACTCAACAATGGCATTCAATTCAAAACTAATTTATCAAACTTACATACTCATTAATCGAATTACCATACCAAGAATCATTGTTCTCCTGAAATGAAACATAAACTTCTAACAATGCTCTATACACATTTTGTGGAATCTTAAAATCTTTTAACTTTCATCGATTGAATTTTCAATTTCAAATCATAAACCATCATTCAAATCCACATTTCTTGAAATTGAAATAACCAAATTTTTTCACAATCATAAATTCAACATCACCATAGTTGAAAATAAAAAAAAAAAAAAAAAAGGAACACTGAAGGGTCAAATGAGGTCACCATGACTGAGTGGTCCATTTTGAAGTTCTGGAAATACCAAGAGTGGAAAGCGAAGAAATGGGTGGAAAACAAAGTGAAATGAAAACTAAAGAAAAGAATTCTTTTGAAAAAGAATGGTCATAGAAATGGTGCAATGGAAGAGAAAAGGAAATAAAAAAGTTAAATAATTTATTTTTTAGAGTAAAAAAAAAATGACGTGGCAAGAAAAAATGACATAGCAATGACATGACAGTCAGTGCAGCTCACTGCCTAAAACAATGTCTGGGCATAACCTTTTAGGAGGGTAAACATTCTACTTTAAAATAGTAGTATAAGTGTGTAGTTGGAATTTGGGATAAAGGTTGAGGGGGTATTTGACCATTTTCTCATAATATATAAACAATTTATACATGCATATATATGTGATATATATATAAAAGAAAAAATTTATCGGTTCGATTTGGTTATTTTGACGGTTATTTTAGAATAAAACCAAAATCAAACCACATAAGTATCGATTTTAAAAATTTATAACCAAACCAAACCTAACCTAACCAAATGTCGATTTAGTTTTTAACCAAACCATGAACACCTTACTAACAAGAATCTATTCAACATTAGTTATTGAAAAATTTGACTATTTAGCACCCGAAATTATCATGTGTCCTAGTCCAACACAAAAAACACACGGGACATTTACATAAATAGCATAAAGGGGAACGGGCACAAATATCACTTATTTTATAATTATTTTCATCTAAATAGTCATTAATTCGGCAATTTACAAAGATAGCCATTCGGCCTTGGCCGACTGCCTTCTTCTTCTTCTTTTTTTTTTTTTGTCTTTTTCTTAGTTTATTGTTTAATTTCTAATGTCAATTACTTTAGCATGTATAACACTATAATTATCCTAACATGCATTATTTTCTTCATTCTTCTTTTAACAGCATAGAGACGCACGTCTTATAACTTGTACATAATTTATATAATAATGATACAATTTCAATACATATTATGTACAAAAAATATATATATTCATTTCAACAATTATATAATTTTACACATCATTTATACAATCTCCAACTAAAATAATTATTTAGATACATATTTTATACAATAATTATGTAGTTTTTTTACACATCTTATACATATACATATTTTAAAAATAATAATACAGTTTCTATGCACATTTTATATTGTATTAATACCATCCATATATCATGTTAAAGTAGTTCCGACTGACCATTTTTTAAATTAGTTTGGACCGACTGACAACTCCATGTCCAATAACCCAAACATGGGTCATTTAAATGGATGAAGCGAAATCAAAAATAAAAAATAAAAATAGCAAGCTTTTAAAAAAAGGAAAAATTTCAAAAATAGCAACTATAGAGTCTCAATTGTAACTTTTCTAGCAACAGTTTCAAAATTACAAAAAATAGCAATATGTATTTTGTATTTGAGTAAACTGCTGCTAGTTAAATACATATACAACAGAATATTATGTTTCTAATATAACACAAATCAGTTTCAGTTTAAAATGGAAAAAACGATTTCATAATTTATGGCACAATTAATTAATAGATTCCCTTAACTTTTAAAACTCTTTTTTTACATCAATGTTAAATTACAACAATCAATTCAAATTCAAAAAACATTTTCAACAATCAGAAACTAAAATCAAAATCCAAAATACAGATTCTAATTAAAAAAAGTAAATCTAATTAGTTAGAGTTAAATAAGGAATGAAATTGTTCCCTGATTTATGCCACATTTAATTAAACAGATTCCTTCATCTTATATGACTCTTTTATTTTTACCTCAGCCGTTAATTTACATCAAAATAATTCAAATTCAAACAACAATTTTCATAAACAGCAAATCAAAGCTAATTCAAAAAACAAAGTGCTTCCAATATTTTTTATGATCTTCTAAAATTTTGAAGAAAATATTGAAAATACAAATCTTCAATTACAGGTATCGATAAACAAACTTGATTATGTTTGTGAATTTCATAAAAAAAATCACGAGAATTGCTGAAAAACTTGCAACAAAGTTGCATAATAGTTGTGGAATTCCAAAATTTGAGATTGTATATGAATTCTATCAGTTCTCAAAAAAATGGTTTGAGCGAATTATTTCTTTCAAATTTAAAGTTATTCATGTCGTTATTTAATTTAAAATTTGAGATACAGCTGTTATACGATAAATTTGAATTGTAGTCGATGATAACTAGCATTAAAAAAAAATGCTCATGTTTGTTGGAATTCATTTTGCATTTTTGTATATACGAAATAGTTATTTTTAAAGTACGTATTTTAACAACTATATGTATTTGACTTTATATATTTTAACAGTTATATGTATTTATAATATACATATGCAGTCTATTTATGTGTTCACTGTCTGTTTCAAATGTTTCCAGGTACATGTATTTATATTATACATATGCAGTAATTTATATGTTGTAGTGAAAATATATATGCATATCATAAATATACATATTAAGACTTGTAATATACATATGTTTCTTCAGAATAAATACATTTGATAAACTGGAATGACTTGAATTGTCAATTATTTTTTTAAAATTATTCTTGTCAGGTTATACCAGCCTCAGAGTATGTCTATACAATCCATGACATGGATAAACATTTTATTGTTTGTCTTAAGGAAAAAAAATGTTCTTGCCATGCATTTCAATTGGACGAGATACTGTTTGTGCATGCTTGTGCAGTACTTGATAGCAAGAGTTTTCAAAAGGGACCATATTGCTATTATATATACAAGCTAAAAATTGTGTTAAGAACGTATGATCTTCCCATTTATCCTCTACTACACAAAATGAGTGGATAATTCCACAGAAGATATTGGAGGAGATAGTTTTGCCCTCAAAATACAAGCGACTCCCTGAGAGACCTGCAAAGAAGAATCGTGAAAAATCGAAAAGAGATATGTTTAAAAAAAAAAAATTATTGTAGTTCATTCATAATAGACGTTCATGTAGAAAATATAATAAATGATAAGTTTATTGATGTATTCAGTCAAAAAATAATTGCTTCATTTTTTCACTGATTGTTATATGATTCTAAATTTTGATAATTTTTTTAATGTTATTGAACTTTTTGTAGTTAAATTGTTGCAAGTGCTATCATTAAGAATATAGTATACAAGACGTGTAACATTATTTATTTATATTTAATGAACTGTACGTTACACAAGTCAAATTTTTAATCTAAAAAAAAAAATACATATGAGAATCTAATAAAAACCTATGTCAATCTATAAAAAATAAGAATAAGTTAACATACATTTATGTAATAAATAAAAGTAATTAAGAATACATATAATGACTTATCAATTACATAACTAAAACTTTAAATACATTTTAAAAAAAAAAA
>NC_061111.1:144225337-144294918 GCF_002878395.1 Capsicum annuum
ATAAAATGAAAATATAAATGCATAACTGAAAAATATGACTGAAACATACATATTCAATACTGAAAATTATATTCAAAACTAGAAAGCACATATTCATACCAAAATATGCATAACAGTAGCATAAACTAAGCACGAAGAACTGTATTTTAGAAATTTAAACATCAAAAATCTAACAATTACCGCAAAGAAAATATTAAGATATCAATTTTCAACATTAAAGTGACATATGAAACCTAAGAAATATTCAACTAAATCTTAGTCTACCTAAAGTCCATTATTGTAAAATACAACAAATTCAAAATAATCTTCAAATATCATGCACTTCAATATCTTATGTTATCCCAATATCCCTAAGATGCCTCATTGGTGCTTCATCATCACTTTGTCCCTTCTCTTCTTCTTTCCTCGAACCATAATACCACAACATTAAAGCATATCTCGTGTGAAGAAAATCTGGATCAAAATCAATAATTGGAACACCGTCAACAGTTGAAACATACACATGAATTACTCTTGTCATGTATATTTTGAGAACACAACACCTATACAACATAAAAATAGAATTATATGTCTAAACAGTGCAGCATATGTATTTAAGAAAATACTTCCTAAAAGTTACATTACTAGTCAATATCTAAGTTATCAACACATCAAAATACAAAAATTATCGTCACCTGATGTATGTAAAAATTACATTTCAACAAATAAGAACTACATATCACATTCAAAATGTAATGACTACCAAATACAACTTAACATCGAATAAAATTTTTAGAGGTACACATAAAAACACATATCTAAACTGAATGTATTTTCAGAATACATATTAGAATTATATTTCAACAAACACATATGTATTTTGTGAATACATGAATTGCACAATTAATTTACAAGAACAGAGTACAACAACACATATACAAATTATAGAACAAATGTATTTTCCGAATACATAATACTCTTCTATATAAAAATATATATACAAAAACCTTGCCATTGATAAATACAAATATCTTACACAAATGTTAGTACCATACCTCCTCCACTTTTTCTTGTTCAGATTCATAATCTGATGCAACGGGACTTGCAATTTTACTACATTCTCCTTTTTCATCCGATTTTCCCCTTTTCACTGATTTTTTAAATTTTATGGATTTTGGGGATGAAGATTTTGTCAATGCTCCACAATCTTTTCGGGATTGTTACAGTGCTTCGATCTCAACTCTTCAACAATAACGCCTTCGTTAGACAGAATATTAGTAGAACTCAAGTTAAAATCTTCGTCTTATGTTAAACCAAGACTAAACGATGGTAGTTCATCGAAAACTAAATTCTTCGATTGATTTTCTCTAACTAAACTACTACGATTTGCATGTTGAGCCATTATACATTAACTCGTACAATTTCAACAGAAAAAAAAATAAACCCAAAAAGACGAGTTTCGCAAATTAATTTTGAAAAAATGGCGACACTAAAACACCTTAACATAAATTAAATGGAAAAAAAAATAACATGCATTAACTAAATAAAAACTTACCTTAAAAAGTGGAGATGATCTTTATCAAGATGTGGGATTTCATGCGGAATTTGGGGGAATTTGAAAAAAAAAATAAAAGGAAGTTTGGCGGAAGTGAAATAGGTAAAGTAGAGTAAAAATAGGGAATTGAAAATAAGAGAGTAGATTTCACGTGCTTTTAAGAAAAAAAGGTAAAATATTGCTAGTTTTGTTATTAGTTGTAATTTTGTCAAACTATTGTTATTTCTTGTAATTAATATCTTAAGGTTGCTAGTTTATGTAATTTTTCCTTTAAAAAATGGGCCGAAATGACCCAAGAAGGAAGGAGGGGGTCAAAGTAGCCCAATAACTACTAAATGGTAATAGTTTAACCGACTATCCATTATTTGACAAATTGTCAAATGCTCGCCATTTATTTTTAAAATGGTCGATGGATGTCCTTTTCCCTAGTATAAATATATTGCCTTATTTATCAATTATAGCACATTTTTATTTTTACAGTTGACAGCCTAATTTTGTTATTATATCAAAAATAGCTAAATACATATGTAATATATTTTTTAATACAATATTAATAATTGCAAAAATTATTTTAATACATTTTGAATTTTGAATTCAATATATCATACATATTTAAAACATATTCCAATATACATGATGATTATATATAACTAAAAGAGTTTTAATATAAATGTATTATAGAATCGTGTCACCTTGATGTGGATACGATAGCCTAAGAGCAAGTCAAAACTAAGAGAAGGGCGCGAGAAGTAAAGATAGAGAGAGAACAGTCCTTTGAATAGAGTCTATTGCATTCTACAATAATCGACGGACAACCCTAGCACATTTAGCATAAACTGCTGAAAACTCGAAAGTCATCTCCTGCCTAATACAATTGACCGACCCGCCATTTCTTTCCTTCAATAATGCCTTCGCTTCACATGAATTTCAAACATTCCGTTACAATTCAAATTAGTTTACGTTGTTAGAAATATATTATTTAAGTTAAAGCAATTGAATGGAAAAAGGTTTGTTACTAGTTACCTCCTCATGCAGCTACAAGATAAAGCTGCATATTTGTTACTCTTGCTTCAGCTTTAAATTGTGTTCTTTATCTTTTAATCCGAGTCTTACAGTATTTGACAATTCAGAATGTAATTATTGTACATTTATCATCTTTGCTCAACTCTTGGTTTAGCCCCCCTTTCCATAAAACTGGTATTTATGCAATCAGTATGGTATTTGAGTCTCTGGCCTCACCATCTACTGACCTACCTAAGTTTAAATGTTCCAATTTTGAATATAGAGAAAGCTACTCAACTTACAACTCTTTTAAGGCATACCAGCTATTCAGAAGACTGATAGCCACATATAGAGTTTCAGATCAGGTTGGTAATCTTGTAGATTTGTACCAACAACCTTAGGTTAGACAATGGACTAGCTTATTCAACAACTTAAAAAATAGAGAAGAGGCAATTCCGAATAGATGAAACCATTTGCACTTCAAATTGTATCATCAACAATTCTGAATGTTACACAGTTTCGAACTTGAACTGATGAAAGTTAGTTCATTGATCGCAAAAAGATAAACATGTGTACTTCTATATTTGCAATAGAATTATAGTTCATAAATGCTTTCCATGAAATGTTATGCTTATAATATCCATTGCATAGTTCACTCCAAGCCAGAATATAACATGAATGTAAGAAATCAACAAAAGTGTTGAGCACTAGGAATGTTAATGTCCAGGAGACTAATCAATCTATTAGCACAGAAGAGATCAGATGAAGGAAAAAAGGAAAGCAAGAAAAGGAATCACACAAAAAGTTAGCCCCAAGAAGAACTGCAAACCTTTAGTAAAATCAAACAGAAATTTGAGAAGGTAAGCTGAGACCCCTCTAATGACGTATTGCTTTACAATTAATAGCATATTGCATTGACAATACAGAGTCATAGGGACATAATGACTTAGCTAAGTTTTGCATAGACAACTCACAGCTTAAAGGTAAGAACGTAGATAACAAACAGATAAGCAGCGACTAAAATTTCAAGATCACAAATTCTCATGACAAAAAACGTGCAGTAAAAAGTTGCATCAGCATTTTGCTTAAGAGAAGTGGAAAATACTCCAGGCACTTTCATGGGTAGTAATCAACTTTCCTTGAACCTTTATTCTAGAAGTTGTACATTGAATCAACTTCCAAGCTCAAGGAAAGAGTAGCAAAGTAAGGACAAGCAAAAGCACTAATCAAAAATTGAAATGCTGACGACGAAAGAAAGTGGAATTTCCTTAAAGGATTTATCGAAACAAAAAGCTAGCGAAGCAGGACCCATTTTTAAGATACAGATAACTCAGTCCTTGTTTAACTTGGAAGTTGCAATCAGTATCCTCGTTTCCAGACAAAACTTAATTTAGCACACTTCCACATCATAATAGTATCTTAAAGCCACAAAAGTCTTAAACGTGTTCTCATCATATATAATGACTTTTTCCCAACAAAATATACAATTCAGAAGCTTGTACGAGATTTAGAGTAAATTCATGTAGTTGCAATTACGAGTGAGATTGAGAGTTGAAATCCTTCAAGATTTAGTATCTGTGTCCCTTTGTTTATTTAATATTAGTATTTAGTACTTAAATAACTAAAAGAAAATTTCATACCTCCATGTGCAGATTGGTTTCCAGTTTAGGAAATATTACAAGCTCAACGGGATGTTTAACAGGCATAACCATTTGTGGTTGTTTAGATTAAATTTTCTGTTCCTAGTTGCATTTAGTGACGTTTGTATAGCATCAAGGGTTACTTACAGGAACTTGTTGGAACTTGGAACAAATACCAGAGAAGGACAGCAAACATACCAGAGAAAAGACATACACATAGATCTCAAACATATTGTGGTCAAAACAAGTGAAAAGCATGGAAGATGGAACACAGAATTTTACAATGCCAAACTCCAACATCTAAGTCTTGAGGAGTAACCCTATATGATGTTACTATTCCCGGCTTAGACATCACCATTCTGTGGATCATTTCAGCATTAGGCCACAAATCAAGAGAAATAAATATCAAAACTCCACAAGAAAGAACAAGGCACATGATAGTCGTACTAAACATGCCAACTAATATGTAGGCTCTACATTTGCTAAACAAAAGTTGCAGGATTCACAGAACTACATCTTAGACCTTTTTGTCTAAAATATTGTGAGAATTTATTACTGTTAGTGAAGTAACACTACCCGGAATGAACTTAACTATGACCAATCGATGTTAGAGTTAAGGCTATGGAATCCAGACCACTATAGTTGTATTTCTTAAGCAAGTCGAGCAAAAATGTTGTGTGATGTTAGTAATCTAATAATTTTAGGGAAATCCACTCTGCAAGCATGGCTGCAATAATTCTATACCACCATTTAATAAAAGCTTTTTTTTCCACCATTTAATAAAAGCTTTTTTTTTCATTTGGCATAATATCAATATCATTCAATAAAGTCAAACAAGTTTGTAGCCAGCACTCTTTATCATTCTCTTGGCTAGTCAAGCACACGATTACTTAACATCAGGAGAGCCAACAAACTTATCACTATTCTCTGCAGAAAATACTAGTCTCCTGAACTAAATTCTTGGAGAAAAAAGAATTTTCTGCTTGATCCCGCTTACTAGATTTCACATTTATCAATTTTATGTCTTGGTGGGAGCGAGATGAAGGTTATCACTTCTTAAGAATGAACAAAGTGAAAGTGAAAGAAATCAATTTGCACCTTTTTCCTTTTCTGATTCCCGAAAAAAATCCTAAAGCAATCACCTATTTAGGCAGCAAACAATTAGAAAGTAAAGGGGCTTTCTAAGCTATAACTACCACATTCTTTTTTTATTGTCATATATTCACAAACTCAATCAGTTCTAAGTATAAATTTAATTTAGTAAGACTTGCAGGAGAAAAGATGTCCGAAAGTAGATTGGACTCATCTCAAGTTCGAAATGAAAGAAGTAATAAACAAGGCATATTTTGCTAGACAACGAAACTAGAATTACCATATGAGGAGAAAGTAAATGCAGAGGCCGAACACTTCTCATTCAACACATGTTGAATTAAGAGTAGAGATTCTTAGAAACAGCAGAGCACCTGAGTCAAAGTGCCCATAATCTGGCATGTTTCCAGATCTGCAAGCAATGAGAATGCTTCAGTTGTTCTCCTAATATCAGTATTAATGGCTGAACACTTCAAAACTTACAGAGAACAAAATGAAAAACTTTTAAAAAATCAATGTGCCGTCAGTGAACAACTCCGTGTAAAAGAGATGCACTCTTCAATGTCAACATGCTAAAGCAGTCTATTTAGATACAGAAAATAAATTTTCAAATGCCAATCTTCAATCAGGTTATGAACATCTTGTTTTAGCTTCCAAGGCAAAGTCATAGAAGTATTAGAACAAACAAAGCAGCCTTAACATTATTGGTGTAAGAAAGGAAGAATATTCTTAACTTAGACTGTTAAGAAGGACCTCACACACACAGAAATTTCAGAGGACAAATAGCTCAAAACTCTCTTTATTTATGTTCATTGTTCGATGTCATGATATTTACACGAACACCTAACATCACAGCACATTTGCCCAAACAACCTCAAGATCTTCAATTTGATAATCATAAATGAATATACCACAGAAGGTTTGAATGAGATGAGCAATTTACAACTTTTTAGACTTAATTTGGAATCCTACTGTTACTTGGAGATGAAATCTCAAAGAGATTAGTTCAATCTCAATTTAAATGATACAACAATAACGTTAAGAAATGAGGACTATTAAGTCACTGTTGAATTAATAATACCTTGAACATTACGCACTATATTGTAATTGGGGTTTGATGCATGACCCTTTCTAATGCATTTTTCCACACGATGTACTCTCTGAAAGCGTCTCAAAAAGCTCATGTTCCTTACCACAATTGCAGCATACAAGGCAACAAATAATAAAGATGATAAAATGAACTTTATGGAAATCCTTATAATCTGCAAAGCAACATGGAAAACACACAAAATATCCTCCAAGTCATGATATGAGCAGCACCTTTAATTGAAACGAAATGGAACTACACAATTCATTAATAAGACGACTTCAAAATAGTACCAAACCAGAGGTTTACTTGTACTTGGATTGAAACAAGTCATTCGATTTACATCACCAACACTACCATTCAACACAAGATCAAAACAAAGCCCTAACACAAAACACAAAATTAACCATAACTATAAAAAAGCCTCATCCTAAGCCCTCTCTCCACGAATCCTCCTAGCAAGCTGGATATCCTTTGGCATGATGGTAACCCTCTTAGCATGAATTGCACAGAGATTGGTGTCTTCAAAGAGTCCAACGAGGTATGCCTCAGCAGCCTCTTGTAGAGCAGCAACAGCACTGCTCTGGAACCTCAGATCTGTCTTGAAATCCTGTGCAATTTCCCTCACAAGCCTCTGAAACGGGAGCTTCCTGATCAACAACTCGGTAGACTTCTGGTACTTCCTGATTTCTCTGAGAGCCACAGTTCCTGGCCTGAAACGGTGAGGCTTCTTCACTCCTCCAGTAGCCGGAGCTGACTTTCTAGCAGCCTTGGTGGCTAGCTGCTTCCTTGGAGCCTTTCCACCTGTGGATTTGCGGGCAGTTTGCTTGGTACGGGCCATTTTGATTGTTGTGTGGAATTTACCTGAAGAAAGAAACTGTGGATCTGGAAATGAATTGGTTGTGGTGGATTTGGAAGAAGTGTAATGGGGAAATTATATAGGAGTGAGAGTAAGTAGGCGGGAATGGTAGGAAATTGGAAATGCAGTTTTTGAGATTGTGGGCGGTGCAATTGGGAGTGAATAGCATTCGTTGGATTAAGAAAATTTGGTATTGACGGTCTAGATCTCATAAGTGTTTGCTTCGATACCGATCCGCGTGATACTATATCAACAAATGAACATTAGCCACGTGGATTATCATCTTGTTTAGGGCCAAGGCTACAGATAGTTGGCCCATTAAGGGATTGGATTGGACCTGTTTGTATTCGAGTTTTCTCACGGGCTGCCTCTGTTTCGGGGATATTTGCTCTTCAAATTGGTGGTCTTTTAGGGTGTGTTTGGTATGATGGAAAATATTTTCCTGGAAAATAAGTTGGTTTTCTACTTATTTTCTCATGTTTGGTTGGTGAGTGAAAAATATTTTCCGAAAAATATTTTATGGTGTTTGGTTGGTGAGTAGAGACTATTTTTTAGAAAAATATTTTCTAGTGTTTAATTTGTGAGTGAAAAAATATTTTTTTAGAAAATACATCTAACTGTTAACTAGTCTATCAGTGCCTCTAGCAACTCAACAATTTGTAAGAATTAATTTAAGCATAAGAAATAATATCAATATCGAATACTAAAATATTACAATCACTAAATTTAAGCAACTATTAATTGGCAAATATAGAAGACATTTTTCAATATTTTGTCAGGACAATCTCAAGATACTACAATCAATAGAAATATAACGGAACGACAAGCTTATTTAACCTCGTGAAATAAGTTACATTGATGACCAAATGAAATATGCAATTAGCAAAAGTAACATAGGTAAGTTTTCCTCTATGCATATGAAAATAACAATACATTCAACGAACATTGAAAATGAAAAAAATTTGGGCTTCATTATTTTTTATTTCAAGCAGTGAAAAATTGAAGAAAAACACAGTGAAAAATAATTTTGAGTAATGTAAATTTTTTAGAAATGTGAATTTTTTGAGTCATGTGAATATGAGTGTTGTTGGGTGAGGAAGAGGAGTGGGGGTGGGGTCATAAGTTACATTTGTCATTTTCAGGAAAATGACTTTCCTTGGCCCATGAGGGAAGTCATTTTCCCTCAAATTGAGAAAAATGAATTTTTGTGGAAAATGTTTTCCAAACATTTTATTGCAATCAAACAAGGGAAAATAGGAAAACATTTTCCATCATACCAAATACACCCTTAGAGAATGTTTATTGGGCAAATCATATAAGTATACAATTTAAGAGTCAATATTATAAAATGAAAAAAAAAAAATATATACATAGATTGTATATTGTAACTCATAGCAATACTTCTTAGATTGCAACCAATAGCAACTTTTAAATTAAAAAAAAAAATTAATAAGACTTTTAAAACAAATAAACTTCTTCAAAAAGATGTTTTTATTTTTGTTCAAAAAAATATATCCTTTAAAATAGATGTCAGTTACTAAAAGGATGTCAATCACTCCATATTTCTGTCAAAAATATCTTTTCTCCAAAAACTGCTTCCTCTTCTTCAAAAATGATTTTTCCCTTCATTCACCCCTAATTTTTAAAATCTTAATCGTCAGGATTTTTTTTATTCAACTACAAATTTACACATTTCTTCTTCTTCTTCCAAAACTTAGAAATCAAATTCCGAGTGAAACTCAATATTATCCAACTTTTTATCACAATCGTTGAAATTCTTTTATATAATACAGATTTACATATTTTGATTGCAACATCTTAATAAGTATTATCCAGATCTTCGATTTTTCAATATCATTTTCATCCACTAAAAACATTAATAAGCAAGCATCATTCTTGTATATCATTCTACATACCAAATCATAGATAGAAAATTCAAATTTCAAAAATAATTTTGTATATGATATCGGTATATAACATGGTTAAACTTGGTTAAGTTTATGTTTGGTAAAAATCTAGTTTTCAAATAATTTCACATAAAAATCATAACATTTTTTATTGTAGTTTTAATACAAACTACATACATTGAGATCCCGATAAAAAATATTATTTAGTAAATGAGATATATATAAACTGATTTCTTATATAATTTCTTATATCATTCCTCATTTTATTACCATTTTCATACACTAAAATATGTACAAAATTCTTGCATACTAACATATAAGAATAAAAACAAATAAGAAATACACCAGTTTTTATACAAATTTCAGACCCCCAAAAAATAAAAGCACACCAAATAATATTTCATACGCAATCAATACACTAATTTTATTTGTTTCTAAGTTGATATGAAAAAAATTAAGTATACACTAATTTTATTTGTTTCTAAGTTGATGTGAAAAAAATTAAGTAAAACAATTTATATACACTCATTTCATACATATAAGTAAAATTATAACGAGGAGAACATACTATATTATGCATCCTACTCATACAATACATAGCGAAATAAAATCCGATACAATACACAATAAAAAGCTTCTACTACTAACCAAAAAAAGTAATAGACTGATCGAAAATAATTGAACTTTTCGTTCATCTCCTTCTTCACATAGTTCATGATTTTCTATTTATTTTTTTTTGTAAGGAGACTCTTAAGCCAATTTTTCAAACATAATTGTTGATGAAACTATTTACAATTCCATGACATTACTAGATACTCCAACATCTAGACAAATCCACTTGAACAAGATGTAAATCTTATAGATTTTAATTCTATTCTTGACCTTCTTAAAAATGTAGATCTTCTATGTTTCAACCATCTTCATCTTCAAGTAAACAATTTACTTTCATTACAATTTGGGTTGATTCTCAGAAGAAAAAATTGTTATACAGCTACTTTCTCTATAGGAATTTTTTTCTAGATTTGTATTAAGAGAAAAAACGGAACAAATAGATCTTTCGGTTTATTATTGATTTGTATAGAAAGAGATTTAATAAATTTAAAATATTGAATGTGATGGAATTAGGTGGATAATTATGGGAAGAGAGAACTTAGGGAATTTGTTTTTCATTTACATTAACCAAAACGTGCAAAATTAATAGAAGATAGATTTTTTTTCCACTTATCTCTTTTGATAAATTAAAATAATTATAGAATCTACTACAACTTGCAATTAAAAACTTAAATTTATAATTATAAAAAAGTAGAGTTATAACTTGCAATAAACTTTCTTAAAAGTATATTTAGGATAATTTTCACTTACAAAGGACTACCACTAGTTTTTATTTTTCAAAATCTACCAAAGATAAAAGAAAAAAAAAACAGTTATAATAGCATAATTTAAGTAAACAATTTAATGATTGATATTTTATCTTATTTATTCTCCTACTTTATTTTTCAAATATTTTTTTTTAAAATAGTGAATAAGATAACCGAAAAAACAACACATTTATTTGATGTTTTTTTATGTTTTTAAATTTAATTAATTTTATTCAATGAACATTAATTTTTAATACTTTTTAAGAAAAAACATGGGATAATACCCACAAAAATACCTGAACTTTGACTGGATTTCCAGTTGAGCATATTGAACTTTGCAGGGGTCCTATTACCCCCCTAGACTTTTTAAAAATGGAATTATTACCCTCCAAAACGCTATATTCAGTTTTGGAGTAGAAAGTGTAATACACGCTTCAATCTGATATTGACACGTATATTTTTTATTTAAAATTAATTTTCATTTAATTTGTTCTCCATTTTTATTCTTTTCATCAATTTTCAACATTTTTCACCAAAATCTTGATTTCTAATTCTTCAAATTTGGCTTTTATTTTCTTAAAACAGCCATAGCAAATCAAAACTTGACCACTGAAGTTTCTTTGTATCAGTTTCCACAAACAATCAAGCTCTATAATGAATATCAATTGGAAAAGATTTTCACAGAACAAACACTCCAAACTCCAAGGAAATAAAACTGTGGATAATATCAACTGAAAAAGATTTGAGTCTCATTTGAGTTTGTTACAATTCACCAAATCGGCGATTTCATTGCTTTAGGCCAAAATCTTATTTTTCTTTTTAGCAGAATGGCAATTATAACCATTTGAGGTATATCGTATTTTTCTTTGGTGAATGGAGCTAAAGCTTCATTCCCAACTAAGTTTTTTTTTTTTATCAAAATCTTGATTCCTAATTCTTGAAAGTTGATTGGTGGTGACAAGCTTTTTTCACCAAAATCTTGATTCCTAATTCTTGAAAGTTGGTTGGTGGTGGCAATGGTGGGTTAATATTGGTAGTTTGATGGAATTGAAGAAAGACCTATTTGGGGGGTGTGTGTGTGTTTTGAAATTGGTTCAAATTGATGTAATTGAATTGGATTTGTTAAAGATGACCCAATTCCAATTCAACAATGGAGCACCAATAGAGCACCACTGAAGAGAAGAAAGAAAGAAGAGAGAAAAGGAAGAAGCACTATTGAAGATAAGAGAAGAAAGAAAGAAAGAAAGAAGGAAGAGGAAGGAGATATAAATGAAAAATAAATAAAAAAAACATAAAAAATTATTGTTTATTAACAAATTGAGGGGATTTCTGACTAAAAAATAAGGTTTTATAACGATTTTCATCACTATCACGCACCCAATGCGCGTGAATTACACGCACATGTAAAAGTTGACAGATATATGCCATTAAAATACAAAAAAAAAAGTCTAGGGGGTAATAGGAACTCTGCAAAGTTCAGTATGCTCAACTGAAAATCCGGTCAAAGTTCAGATATTTTTGTGAGTATTATCTCAAAAAATATCATTAATGATAGTAAATTCTCCGATTTATTCAAACCACCTCTTATACAAATTCCATACACCATAAAATTATTAATACATTTATTTTTATATCGATCATACACCATAAAAATACATCAATTTCTATACATTTTAGACACATAAAATTATTGATACACCAATTTCTATATATTTCAGACATTATAAAATTATTATTATTGATACACCTATTTTTAAATAGTTCAAACACCATAAAATTATTAATACAAGTATTTTTAAATAGTTCAAATACCATAAAATTATTGATACGTCAATTTTTAACTATATCAAACACCATAAAATAAAATTATTGATACACCAATCTCTATATAATTCAGACACTATAAAATTATTAATACATCAAATTCTAAATATTTCAAAACCATAAAATTATTGATACACCAACTTCTATACAATTCAGACACCATAAAGCTATTGATACACCAATCTCTATACAATTCATACACCATAGATACACCAATTTTCATACAATTCATAGCCTACACAATAGATACATCAATTTCTATACAATTCATGCGTCCTAAAATCATTGATATCCTCCCCCCCCCCAAGTTTCATCAGAAAATTCTCAAAACTCATCAAAACTACCAGAAGATCTAATCTAATCGGCTTTTTTCTTTTCAACACTCTTCCTTTTCAACACTGTACAAATAGAAGAACAATTATTAGCAACAAACATTCAAAAAAATCCAAAATGTCCACCGAAAATCATATCCACCGCCGCCACCGCCATCCCGGCTTCCTCCACCCTATCTAAAACCCATAACTTAAACTCCAGAATTTCAAACTTAGCTAATTTTCATTACACAAATAGCACAGAAAGGGATAATATATTATACAATTGTTACACCTGGTTTCAGTATAGAATTAAACAATGGTGTCCGAAAATGTATATGATAGAAGGGATTGAAGTCGTCGAAATCAGGCAGACCGCTCGACGGCAGATCGCTTGCTGGAGTTGCTGCCAGAAGATGGGATTGGCTGTTGTGCCTCCATTTAGGGACATTGGGAATTAAAAGTTAGGGATTTGTATATGAAATTTTCTTTTGAGGCTTGGATATTTGAGGAGGATGGAAATGAAGTAATTTAGTTTTTTTATTTTTGTACGAGAAAGAAGAATGTGAGAAAAGAGTTAGAATTTTTAATATAAAATGATATTTGATAGATTTTATAAATAAAAAAATTGTTATAAATGTATTTACATTATAGTGAATATCTATCAAGATCTACTTTGATATATATTAGGATTTGAAGCATCCGTCTTTTACTCAGACTAGGAGTAAATTTCTCTATAAATAGAGGGGTTTTGTTTATTGTATTTACAATCTGACGATCTCTCATACCTCAAGAGAAGAAATAAGAATTACTCTCTTTATTCTCTCTACTCTTCTTCTTTATTCTTTCTTATTTTATAACACGTTATCAGCACAAAGCTGTA
The DNA here is from genome assembly GCF_002878395.1 of Capsicum annuum. Lineage (NCBI taxonomy): Eukaryota > Viridiplantae > Streptophyta > Magnoliopsida > Solanales > Solanaceae > Capsicum > Capsicum annuum. The sequence goes on from NC_061111.1 coordinate 144,238,832, forward strand.
ACCAATTGAGTAATAATTGAGATAAAGCTGCCCAAAACGTGATCTGTCAATTGCTCAACATACTTGAGGTATTATTTTTCTTTTAATAATTCCTCATGAGGTATGATTTCTTTTATTAAATAATTCCTCTATCTTGTTCCGATACGGCAAACAGCAATGATCCACGGTTAGGACAATGCACTATTTTAATATTTACATTACGGCAAACAGAATAATTTTGATTTGAACAGAAGAAATATAAAAGGGTTACATGCAAAGGTCCATGCATATCTAAAATTGCGTGATACAGAAGATTGATTGGAAATTTCTTCTCTCTGTCTGTGTATGCTTTACACAATTTATATATTTTTATATTGGATTATTATAACATATCTATTGACATTAACTCTTCTATATAATTTCAAGGTTAGTAATTTGTTATCTGTATTTTGTTACTAATAATATAATCATTGTTGGATTTGAGGAAAAATAATTGGTTTGTAACCATTATGTTTTAAATTTATTCCTCGAGAACAATATTATCAAAAGAGATGATAATATGTTGGGTTCAAGTTCCATCAATTTATGCCTAAGACGTCTTTATATGGATAAGACGTTGAGTTTGAATCTCAATGCACCATATTGATGATATTATGATGGCTAAGACAAAATAATGAATATTCGGTGAAACATGTCCCATTAAATATGCTCCATTCCTTGAATTGAATGTGGTAGCAATATATCATATGTATGCCTCAATTTGCTCTTGTAGTAGCTATCATAATTTGATACGCTTAAGGTATGATTATATTCCATTCCTGGGGAATGAGAAACTTATTAATGCAAATGTGCACTTGATTGTGATTGTATCACAACTCACCTCTGAAAGAGATTGAATAATTTTGAAATCTACTTCTGAAGTAGTAAATCTGAAATTTACTAAAGCAAAAACATATATCATGGTAAACTTGGAGTTTACTAGATTAAAAGTTCATAAGTTGACATGAACGATTGCGATACCCCGAAGATGTGTGTGCTGAGTATTGAACATATATTGAAGAATTAGAAAATTCTTCATGAACTTTAATGTTGCTTGTTCTCATGATAAGTTGGTTGGACCAACTAATTTTGGAATTGGATCTCTCAAAATCTGAAAAGAATAAAAGGTGAATAAGGGCCCATTCATCTATCATGTGATATGTTGAAAAGATACATCAATAAGATGATCACATGTACATTCATTGTCAACCTGCAGTTTGACATTCATAAAGTTGCTTGCTCAATAAAATTGAGTTAAGAACATAATTTTCAGATTGTGCAATTAAGAAAGTTATCTTGATGATGATGGTTTGGCATTGAATGCCTTCGATAAATAGCTAAACCATTTTTAATGAGAACAAAATTTCATGTATTGGTCTAAAATATGATATATTGCAATAACATTTGTATGCATTAGACCCATAAATTATGATTATTTCTTCCTCCTTAATTGGTTCAAGGTCATGAACCAACTATTCCATCAAATAATTTTGATGTGCGGTATACGATTAATGAATATACCATGATGCACAAAGATGGATTCTTCAAAGAAGATGAGGATAAATGTTAGTTTTCCTAACATAAGGGGGAGATTATAAGCAGCTATGAAATATATTAGGAATTATCATAAGATCCTCATTCATAAGATAATTCAAGTCAAATGCCAAAAACATCTCATATTTAAGCTGCAAGTGCTCCTATTTTGTATCCTTGAAGGACAAAGTCTATGCATGCATGAAGCACGGTAGACTAATCGGTTTCAAATGAAACAAGGAGCAAATAATCATAATAAGAAGGCAATGTACTCTTGAAGAGCCTACGACATAACACTTCATGAAACCTTATGAGAGGTTCAGGTACCTGAAAATAATGAAGTGATGAGATCTCAAAATATTATGTCGCATTGTGAACTGATACGAAATGATATATCATCAATATATTTGACACAATATTGACGCAATTTTGTGAAAGATTACGAGAATCTAAATTCTACGTTTATTTAAGCATGCTGACGTAGAAACATTTATCAAGTGACATGAAAGGATGCATTTTGGCAAGCGTAAAACTTATTTGATTTGTAGTCCAGACACTTGAAGATGTCACTCATGAAATGTTGAATATTGTCACTTGACAAAACTTATGTGAAAACTTTTAAGGATTCAAACTGCTTGAAGCATATAAAAGTTTCTGGAAAACTTATTTATAATCCTTATATTGTATAAGCTTATTGCTTGAACATCATTGGAACTCTTGGAGAGTTTTCAAAGTAATAGATTATTTGCTGAAATTCAAAATATATCGAATTGAATTGGTTTTGAAGTATCATATCTTAGTGTAATTGATGCACTTATGTACCTTGCAAACACTACAAGGCCTATAACATTTTCAGTCAATTTGTTAGCAAGGTATATTTCTGCTCCTACTATGCGACATCAAAATGGGATAAAATACATGAGCCTGTTTTATTCTAAAGATTGCAGTCCCGATCTTATTGGTCATGCTGATGTTGGGTACTTATCTGATCCGCATAAAGCTCGATCTCAAATAGGATATGTGTTCATATATGGTGGTACTGCCATATTTTGGAGATATACAAAGCAGTCTATCGTAGCCACTTCATCGAATCATGCTGAGATAATAGCTATTCATGAAGCAAGCCGAGAATGTGTATGGTTGAGATCCATGATACATCTCATTCGAGAAAAATGTGGTGTGAAATATGACAATCTACCCACAATTTTATACAGAGATAATTCAGCATACATAGCACATCTTAAGGGAGGATTCATAAATAAAGATAGAACAAAGTACATTTTGCCAAAGCTTTTCTACATATATGAGCTACAAAAGAATGACGATATTAATGTGCAACAGATTCGTTCAACTGACAATGTGACTAATTTATTCACCAAATTTTCTCCAATTGCAACTTTCAAGAAGATGCTACACAAGATCGAGATGCAAAGGTCAAGGATGTTGTCATTAGGGGGAGTTATACGCGCTGCACTTTTTTTCCTTTACGAGGTTTTGTCTCACTGGATTTCCCTTGTAAGGTTTTTAATGAGGCAACCGAAATGCGTATTATTAGAGATGTGTACTCTTTTTCCTTCACTAGATTTTTTTTCCTACTGGATTTTTTCTAGTAAGGTTTTAACGAGGCATATTATATACCAATTAGACATTCAAGGGGGAGTGTTATAAATGTATTTACATTATAGTGAATGTCTATTAAGATCTACTTCGATATTTATTAGGATTTGAAGCATCTGTCTTTTACTTAGACTAGGAGTAAATTTCCCCTATAAATAGAGGGATTTTGTTCATTGTATTTACAATCTGATGATCTCTCATACCTCAAGAGAAGAAATAAGAATTACTCTCTCTATTCTTCTTCTTTATTCTTTCTTGTTTTATAACAAAAATAATGTTGGTATGTTTTGTAATATTGACTCTTAAATTGTACATTTATGTGATTTTCTCATGTTTTATTTGTTCTAGGCATAGATTCAGTGTTATCTAATTCACAAGACAAATATTTACCTTTAATATTTTCAGTAAAAAAAAGTTGTCATGCACAAATCATAAACCCCAAGTTATGTCTTATAGGACATAATAAGTTCAGTTTTAGAAGTTTATATCTTAAGAAATTGTTTGGTGTGTGGTATAAATTATCATAATTTTGAGATAAAATGTAAGATTATTTTATCTTATGTTTGGGTGGAGGTATTACTTAGTCAAGTGATTATTTACCCCGTCATCTATGTCTTAGTGATGGGAGAAATTATATCATATATATATAAGAATCGTTTAATAGAGTGTATAAGATAATACTGAATAGAGCGTATTAGTAATGCAGGATTAATAGGGGTGGGATTAGTAATACTGGCAGTAATAATGCTGACATTATTTTTTATGCAATGTTTGGTTTGATGTATTGAAAACAATACATATTGTTATATTTTAAAAATAATATTGTTTGTTTACAAAAATATCCTCGACATACTATAAATTTGTGCATCTTCTTTGCAAAACTTTATTATTGTTTTAAGAAAATCAACAATATAACTAATAACTTACTTTAGAATTTTAAGATTTAATCATTCACTTTCAGGCATTATTATTATTTTTTGGTTATCTTTTCTTTATTTGTTCATCATTTGTTTGTTGTTCTCACTTTGTGGTGTTCTTAAGTTGGAAGAAGGTACGTGTAACTTTTGAATGAGACAGTAGAATCGTTGTTAACATGTGTTCTGTAGAGTGTTAAAGCTAAGCAAAAAAAATATTTTTCTTTGTGATATATCTTATTTACAAAATTAAAGCTCGTATGCAATCATGCAATTTGTTTTCGGATTTGACCAATAAGTATTTTTAAGTTTATGGAGTTTTTTTTTTTTTTTTGGCTAAAATTATTTGGAGGGATATTATCATCTTGATAATTTGAAAAGAAATAACTCACATTGAATAAATTGAAAAAGATATAGAAAAGACTTAAAGAAATTTGCGGGCATTTTTGTCCGAACAATGTATTAAATAATACCACACTTTAATGCATGGATTATCAAAATAATACATCCTCCCAAACGGCTCCATAGTGAGATAACTAATCCCCGGATTAATTTATCCTGAAATAACTTATTCCCAACCAAATGACCCTTAAGGGGCTGTTTGGTGTGGGGTATAACGGATAAATAATTTTTTGAAATAAAATGAAAATTTATTTTATCTCATGTTTGGTTGGAGATCTTAGTTAGTATCGAGATTCTTTATCCCACTGTTTACACCATAGTGATGAGATAAGTTATCTCATATACATGATTGGATAGCTGATCTCAAATAATTTCGAATAACTAATTTTAAAATTCATTATCTTGAAATAACTCTTTCCCAATCAAACTACCCATATAGTCGTACTACTGAACTTATGCCTAAGGCAAAAAAAATAAATTATAACAATAATCTGAAGGTAAAAGTCATGCCATAAAAGACATAAATTTGAGTATATGATCTTCTTAAGATTGAGGAGTGGAATGTATTTTCTTCATTGTTAAAGAGAAAGATTAAAGTACGGATATATCGCCAAAGCTACAAGAATGGATAACTGCTGAATATATATGAAGTAATTGAGCAACCTATAACAATTTGTTAGCTATTTTAATTAATGAAACAAAATGAAGCATATTAAAGCTACAAGAATATTATAGCCAAGTACTATTACAATTTTAATTAGTCATAACTTGAATTGAGAAATGGGGGCATTGGAACTTCCACAACCCCTTCTAACATATGTACTACCCTTCTGATGGAGGGCCTGATATTTGGATCCTCTTGAATGCACCACATTGCCACTTTTACTAGCTTCTCTACCTACCTCATGTCGCTTAGCGCCTCGTCATCATCTTGTACTAGATTATGTAGCAGTCTCGAGTGGAAACAGTCATACACCCGGTCGATCAGTATTATTTCCTCTTCATTCTCCATTGCGGTGTCCATACACTTCCGGCAGCAAATCGTTTCTAACAAAACAATGCCATAGCTATAAACATCTACTTTGGCAGTCACGGCTGTGTTCCTGAACCATTCTGGTGCAACATAGCCTTTGGTCCCTCTAATGCCTGTCAGAGTCCGAGTTTGATCCTTCATCAAAAGTTTTGCCAATCCGAAATCAGAAATCCTTGCTTCAAATGAATCATCAAGCAGGATGTTTTGAGGCTTTATATCACAGTGGATGATCTGTGTGCTGCACTCTTCGTGCAAATACAAGATCCCTCTAGAACCATACTTCCTGAAAAATTCATAATCGCTCTGTTGGTCATAATAATATAAAGGTAACCTGACTCATTAAAGATTAGCCTGTTTCCGGTCACATTAGGATAGCCTGTATCAACCGTGTGGCTCCAAAAGTATGCCTCGTATGCATTTCCTGTTGGTAGTGCAAAGGTGTTCAGCACAAGATTGCCATCGGGTATCAACCGGAACTCAAAATGCCCCCTGGAGAAGTTATTCTGTGATGTCCTAGAAGACAGTGACTTTGTAGTGTCTATTGTTTGTGTAGGCAAGATTGTATCAGAAGGGTGATCAAAACTTTGCCACAGAAGGCTAGATTCGCTGCTAGCAAGGATGAAATTCCCTGTATCCAACAAAGAAGCATAAGAAACACCTGTGTCTAGAAAACTTGGTGGAATTGACCACCTGGATTCTCAAGAACAACTTGACCATCCGTTTTTAGCTCAAGTTTAGATCCTTCTGGAGCTGGCTCATCTCCATTTGCATATCAAACCAGTGTTTTGTTTGGTATTTTGTCGAACCAGATTTGATGAAAGCCTGACGCAAAGTCACCAGAAGGTGATAGCCATGCTGAAGAATTACCAGATGCAACAAGGGACGACCCAAGAGTGATGTTACTAGCCTGCGCAAATGCAACAAATCGTGCAGCAAGAAAAAGAACAAGAAAGCCAAGAAGCTGCAGAAAATGGTTTTCCATATGGTGAATTATTAGATCATCAAAGTCCTGGGAAAATTGAGAAGTAGGAGTATAACTGATAGAGGTTTTCTCAATCTTATGTCTGGGCTTGTAACGTGCTATTCCTTCATTGACTGGGCACTTGATTTAATGAACAAAAACCAAGGCGACTTTAAGTCTTTTTTTTCTTTTTTCCCCAGAATAGAGTCATCGTCAGGAATATGACTGCCAACTAATCCCGTGTGGAGAAGTCAGACTGAGAATTTTACCGCTGACACTTCTATCACTAGTTTTACTCGTTTTCCACTTGGGGTCACACACCTCTACCATTCCATTACGTACCCAGTGGGCAACTCTGCCTACAAGTCTTAAGCAAGTAGAGGAAAACCACCTAGTAGTTATTTTGTCTCTACTAAGATCTGAACTTTGGTGTCACCATTGGTGACACGAGGCTATTCTATATGCTTAATCCAAATGTATCTGCAAGCATGCATATCATACTTGATCGAATATCCTCGCAACTCCAGCGACAATGACATCCTTTGCAACGGAACAAGAAACGGAGCAACACAACAAAATAAATTACAATAATCAATTGGGGATAACAAATCAGAACTTCGCGAGAAGCTAATGGATATGATAATAAGTTCAAAATCTACACAATCAACAATGCAAAACAACCGGATCAGTGTTTGTTTTACATCCCCTTGATTCATGCTTCCCGAATCACATCCTTGTATAACTGGAAGAGAATCTTGTAAAGGAAATCTCAAATTGTTAAATTGACTGCCTTGCCGGCCTAAGTTTAGCTATAACATCTTTTAGAAACCTGCCCATCCAGCAGGTTGGGTCGCTGATTTGCTATCTATATTCTTTAGTTCACCATAGCGCTGAGAATTTTTTGACTCATTGAATGTAGCCATCATCTGAGAGCTGGAAACTGGCACAGCCCTAAAGCTATCGGTTCCAAATGATGATGTATTTATTTCAGATGTCTCTCTGTTCTGGTGGCCATTTCTTGTCCTGACAGATCTGGGATTAGCGTTAACTGGAGTAGCTTGTTGCTTTGGATCATCATCAGCAAATGCTTGCCAGGGCTTTGAATCTGGACTCACGTGACTCTGGCCAAATAATCCTTGCTGAAGTTCCCAAACTGTTCCTCCAATATTATTTTTTTTCTGTATCAAAAATGATTTTAAATTGATAATTATTGAAAAGTCAGTTATAAATGTACTAACAATGTGAGTTTAAGAGCAAAGGATGTACCGGTGGAGTACTGGATGGTTGACTTCCAGGAGAAGCTTGATTCCTCGTGGTGTCTCGACTTGGTGATGGAGTTCTAGCAGCAAGAGCTTGTTTAAGCTCCTGTATCTCCTGCCGCTGTGATCGGCATATTGCAGATAGCTTTTCATATTTAGATGCTATTTCAGACTTCTCCATGTTGGCTCGTGACAGCTGTTGCTTCAGTTTCTCAACCTCAGCTTCCATGAGCTCTTTTTTCTCTGGTTGTTTAGCGTTATTTCCAGGGTTTGGTTTATTGGTACAGAATTCTGCAACAAAAGCATTGTATGCTTCACCCTGGGAGCCAGTTGGCCCCTCTGACTTTGACGATTTATTACTCCCAACATTGAGACCTGAATCATCCTGGAAAAGGTTTATTTCAAAATCCCTTGATGAGGCTTCCCCTGCTCTATTGGCTGGTTTAGGTTGCATATTATTTTGCACAGGGTGGGAGCTGAGACTTTCCTCTTTCAAGGGGCTAGTTTTATAAGAAACTGGAACCTTATTGGGATGACTCTTGTCATAGCTTGAGGAACTGTGCCGTATCTCTTCATCAAATTTGGGTCTGGTTGTCTCCTCTGAAACGGAGGCACTTGTCGCATGCTGGGTATTCCAGAATGCACCAATTGGACCAGTAGCCACACCAGTTTTTGAATTATGTGATGCAAGAGACGCGTTAGGATTAGATTCTGCAGCCGGAGGAGGCGGTGGAGGATTTCTGCTGGGCATTGGACTAGTCTTACCTGCAGCTCTCGAAAATCCTGAAAATATAGCAGGTATTAGATTCATTGAAGTGGTGAGCCAGGATTTGGCACTTCATGGTGTCTACATCCACAATGCAGTAGAGGTATCACATTCCATATAACTGACAAAATGAATTTTAGATGAGGGAAATTTGGTTCTTTATTACTATAAAATAGTAGGTTAAATGAGTAAATTGACTCAGTGCAGTAATCTATCCAAAGTTACCATCCTACAAACTTCATGGATAAAATATTAATCAATAACAAACCTGAGAAATACCTATGAGTAGTTCACAATGAAAACGAAAGATCTGGGAAAAATGTTCTCACCTTCATGCCCATCAATACCTTGTTTCTGCATTTCAGGGGGTCTATCGGGTAACAACTTTTGCAGCTCATCAGGCAACAGACCATTTGCACGGAACCACACCTGCCATAAAATCAAACAAATTGAGTTAGAAAGCTTTAGAGTAAGGTCAGCCCTTATGATTGCTATGGGCAGCACCGCTCTACAACTAACCTAAGTTTATGCAGATGAATGGCCAATCAAGCAAAGCGCTTGCCTGCGTGATATCTGGTCTGGCATCTGGTGATGACTGAAGCATATCTCTTATTAGATCTATGATTGAAGCACGGTATTTTGGTAATTCTGGAATCCGGTAATTGCCATTTAAAACTTGAAGTTTTGATTCACCATCAAATGCAGACTTGAAGTAGCATATCCGAAAGAGTAAACAGCCAAGGGCCTGCAAGACAAAAGTGTCGTTGTCTTCTAAGATAATCCCGTAAGTCTAGGTAGAAGAATTCTTTTTGATTGTTAAAGAAAAATCTAGGTAAAGGATTTGCTGTTTCCAAAATCATCTTATATGATACTGTATCTTCAGTCTGCTAAACTTACCCATATGTCTACCTTCTCATTTATAAGTTCTCTTCGATACAAATCCCACATCTAATGCAAGAAAAGAAGGGATACAGAAGTCAGCAATCAATACCATCAAAGATAACAATAATCAGTAACAAAATAACAATAATCAGTAACAAGTCCTCAATCAACCTCAGGAGCTCTGTATGCAGGTGTAGTGTGTTTCCTTATGTTGTCCTCCTCGATTCCCATTTCTTCAGGTTTCTCAAAACGTTTGTGATTGGTTGAAGTACTGCCAAAATCACACAACTTCCACAATCCATCAGCACCCAGCAAAAGGTTCTCGGCCTTTAAATCTCTGTAGAACAGGAAACACAGTATAGAATGAAAAAAAAAAAAGAGAAATGATGTAAATAAATTCAGTGCAGCCGGTGACAGTTTTGCCATCATTGGATCTCTTAACTGTTCATTTTTGTAATTGAAATTCCTAGCCACTTATTTCAATAACTTGAAACAACTCAAAGTCATAAAATTGTATTCGGAATCAACAGAACCATTGAAGTGATCATTCAGTAGTTCTAACCACAAACAAGGGAAAGCATAACAGATGACAATTTAAGGGAATGAACAAAATTAAGCTGAAAGCAAATATATAGACAGACATGGATTACATGACAACATAGTTACCATAAGATGCAAAATACTGAAATAGTCCAAGCAAAGAAAGAGGAATTATGAAGCCCTAAATCACTAAACAGATGAAACATAGTAAAATTATTACAAACAAAGCCTAACCTCAACTGAAATTAGTGCTAAAAGAAAGTTTCTTGTCGTCATTTTAGAAAACTATTCGGGCTTAAGAGTTTCCATCTTTACCTGTGAGCTATGGGTGGGGATTGGCAGTGCATAGCAAAGACCGCGTTGCACACATCCCTGAATATTAATAGGACCTGTTTCTCCTCAAAGAAGCCAGCTCCTCGGTTCTCAAGGACACTAACCAAGGACTGGTCACAATATTCCATGACAAGGAGAGCTTCCTTTGTACGACCCACATCCAAGATTGCATGCGCATGAAGTGTAACAATATTAGGATGGCCCTTAAGCGATTTCATCACTGAAATCTCTTTCAATACTAGATCAAGTGATTCTTCATCATTAACAATAATATGCTTCAATGCATACTGCTTTGAACCATGTAGCACATCTCGGGCTAAATAAACACAAGAGAATCCGCCCTCTGCAATTGCATTGCGCACGTGAACTTTGAGATTGCCAATATCAATGGTGCGACCTTCAAGCCCAGTCTGTTCCTTGGGCATAAAAGGTTTGAATCTCCACATCTTAAATAATTCTATCAAGAGAGAGAAAACCACTAAGAACCATGGCAGAGATAGGAGATTTAGCAAAATAAACAGTGAAATTAGAATCTGTTTAAGTGAACTAGCTATACAACCAGCATGAGAATACCGATAACACTGCAGATATTTAAATTAGAGAGGCACAAACAACAATATTACCGCAAAAACATCACTCCTACAAATACAAGAATAAAAATAAAAAAGGTGTTAAACATTTTTCAGAAATAGATCTTTTCTTCTTTTGGCATGTGAGGGGCAAGAAGGCCGTCAAATTTAAGCTTCCACAGGATCAGGAGTAACAAACAAGAACAACTACAAACTTCGATCATGTTTAAGAGTGAGTTAGCTAAATAAATAAAGTAGGAACAAACTGGAGCTGCAGGCCCTTGAATCAGATCAATATTTGGGACTGATGACATATGGGAAAACTCAAGAACCTTGACCGATGAAAAAAATGGTCCCGTATCACTAATATAGATTTATTGTCCATAAGGTCCTGCTAGACAATATTACTGCAGACAAATGTCCGAAGATCTATCCACCACCATAATAACCTTTAATGTACAGAGATATTTATGGTAAAAGATCCTTTCTTATAGAAAGATAATCACTGAATCTATTCACTACCAATACAAGTAGATACCGAGCTCCATTTAATGCTTGAAACATTCTTCTACTATGACATAGAGAAAGAAAGAAAGCTGTGCTTTTAGTGATCAATTATTGCAGTGGACTGCCAAATATTAATGGAACACCAAAATTAAAGACAAGCAAGATTCTATATGAACCGTTCTGTCCGTATAATCTACATGTTACTGTTATTATAAGCCTAATTGATTGCCCTTTGTCCCCGTTTTAAGGAGTTAACATGTAGTCTACTGAATGTATCAAGTGTGATCAAATTTGTTGATTTCTTCTCTTCTTTTATGAATAAGTAGATAAAATTGGTTATTATATGATAATGATAATCAGCAGAGCTATCTAAACCTGATTATTTTGGAAGTGATGAAGAGAAAAAATAATTAAAGTAATGAGTACAGTATTCCAATTTAAAAAAATGCCCACGCTGAGCTTCATTAAATTTTTTTAATTTGTACAATTATAAACTTGCAATCCAGCAAATGTTTGCCTGTAGAGCACCGAATTAGCCTTGAAACACACACAAACATGCCATTTCCACGCAGATTCAAATCAGTCACATAAAACATAGACATATTTCAAGTTCACTGCATTACAATTGTGTCCAAGTTTTTTCAATATAGTGAACTTATTTTGTTCTATAAGTAATGATATTATTATAATGGTATAACAGCAGTTAAGACAGTGCATTGATAATTACAAATTATAAAGTGTGCAAAGTTCAAATCATATCTAACATGGAATCTACATCATTTACAAAGGCCATGTTGCACCAAAAGGCTAGAAAGGAAACACAATTGTGCTTAAGTATGTAAGTTGCTCTATGTTTGTCTTCAACAAATTTCACACGGCTACATTTTTGCTTTTCTAACTTTTTATTCTTTTTACAGATCCAACAAACTCAAGCTGCTGTCAACTGTTAAATCCTGAAGGGTTTCTGCTTACAGAAACAGACCCTGAGGCGAGATAATGCTGCTTCAGTCCATTATCTCAAGGAGTAAGTTTCTTTCCTGAGCATCTACTAACCTTTAGCGCTGTACTACTTTCTTAGAGAACCTCCATAGCACTAACCTCTGCATGTTTCCCGAAACTACAACAACAACATCCCAAGTGCAGTTCCGTGAGTGGAATCTAGGGATGGTAGAGTATACGCAGACCTTATCCCTAACTTGGGAGGTAGAGAGGCTCTTTCCGATAGATCCTCAGCTAAAGGGACATTATATCAAAGCAGATACCAAAAAAGCATGACAAAGCATTCCGAAAAAAAGAACCGTATCTACAACAAAATAGTGCGATAAAAAAAGTATAAGAGACAGTAGATAGAGACAAAAATCTGAGGACAAGCAACTATAGGAGAAATACTACTTCTACTACTACTATTCCCAAAACTCTGGGATGATTTCTCATTGACAACATGAAATGCCAAAAATGTACATATACTGATATAGCTTAGTATGCTACAATTAAAATATACTGAAGTTTAATAAATCAGATGCCGAAATCTAACATAATAATGTCTTATCAGGCAATGGATCCAAATTCCCACAAAAAGATTCTTTATCTATAACCAAAATAGTAAACTAGAAGATCCATTTACACCCAATAACAGCTCCACAAGATCAAATTTTGATCAAGCAAAACAAAATCAATTGATACCATATACCAAATCAAGACTGAAGAAACAATTTTTACAGTATTGAAACCCCAAAGAAAAATCAAGATAACATTTAACTAATCCAATGATAGTTCAAGAACCAACTTATCTGACTAAAACGAGCACTACCCAATTTCACTAAATCCAAGAAATGACTAAAAATATTGTAAAATTCTACCTTGATGCAGCAAGATACCGATTGAGCACAAGAAAACAAGTCAAGCCAAATCAAGAAAGCAAATAAAATTTCCTAAAGTCAGTGCATTTAAGAAGCTTTGATTTTAAAAAAAATGATGGGATCTGTGAGTGAAGATTTGGGTTCTTGGGATTCAGGGGATTTTGCTTGCTGGTGAGATCTAAAGAAAAAGTGTATAGTAATCTTTTTATTCTATGGATTGTGTTTTCGCCAATTGGCTCTATATGCCTTTTTATTCTAAGGGAAATCACTTTTTTTTTCTCTGATTATTACTATAGACTATATTGATTTTTTTTATTTCTTTTATTTTTGGTTTGTTTGTTTGTTTTCAGTGGTGATGTTTCATCTGATTTCTTTATCCTTTTTTACTCCATTAAGACATCTGTTTTTCCTTTTTCCTCATTTTCTAATATTCAAAGGGGAAATAGAAAAAAAGTTAAAGTATTCTGATGGAAAAAATTATCAGGTGATCTTTTTCTTTTCTAGATTATATAAATGTTTCTTTTAGAGTTGATTAATATTTCTCCAATTGCTAAGAATAATTATGTGCAGTAAGTTACTTTAAAAAGTTAAAGAGTATGATTGAGTTTCATCCTCTGATTTGAAAATAATTCTCTTTTCTCTATTAGATTAGATATTGTGTAAATTTTTTAAAAATTAGTGATTCGCATGTTAATATAATTTTATCATTATAGTTGAAAAATAATATATTCAAGTGAGATGTATGTTTATATGTATAAGTAAAAGTATTCATTGTGATATAATAAATGAGAAAAAAAGATGACCATCATGAAAATTGAAAATGAACTCAAGCATTGTTTCAATTTTAAAGTTTAACTTGATTCATTTATTATCCATCCAAAACTTAACAACTAACCAATTTATTTTCCTCCTTGTCAACTTTTTCTTTTTGTCATCATTATCGTCATTAAGTTAAATTTAATGAAAAATAATTATGAAGTAAATATTGAATAGGAAATAGAAGTGATTGTGAAAAAAGTTCTAATACACTTGTTTATGAGATCACAAGGAGAGAATGCATTTTCATTGGTCATAAGTCATAACATATTAGATTTTGTTTTTTGATCATTTTAAAAGTATTTTATACTTGAGCGATCTAATTAAATTATTTGCACATCATCATAAATTGTTTGAAATAAGTTATCAGAATTCAAAAGTAAAGTTTGTGGAGATTCTTAAAGCAAATTAATTGGCGATAAAATTTTAAAATTTAGTGACAACTAATCTTAAAATAATATGATTTTCGCGGCATTGTTAAAGTAATTTTGTATAAGATAAAATGATGACACGAGCTCTAAGGGTGAGATGGAGAAAGATAATAAAATGCTAGTGTGACACTCAAACTAGCTAAATTCATTTTCTAATGATTTGCGAGTAAATAAAAATAACAATTTTTAGAATACACCTCAAATTATAACTTCAATAAAAAGTTGTTGCAGAAAAAAAATGAAAGAAGAGTATTCTAATTTTGAAATGGTTTGTGAAATCTATGACTTCATTTAGATATATTTTAATTGTTGTTTGAAGTTGATGATATAGTATTTTTTAATTAATTTATTTATTTACTTATTTTTTTTTATCATTATCGAAGAATATAGTGATGAAAAAGTCAAGAATATTGAAGCGGAAGATAATAAACTAGAATAAAGATGAAGGAGGTTGTGAAGATGAAAATTTAAAGAGGAAGAAAATAAATAAATTTTGTGAATTTTTCTCAGTATGTGATAAGGATATAATTTTGGTGATATTCTACTTTTATTTATCATTTTCTTAGAGAATTATATACTTAATATCTTTTGTAGATATACTTGACATCTTCATGGCCTTCATGAGTGGAAAAACAAAGAAAAAAGACATCAAATCACTCTCGAAATTGTTGTCAAAACTTACTTTAGACCCTAAACTAATATGGTAATTATTTACCCCCCTAAAAAACTTTGAACTGAATTTATTTCACCCCTTAGAGGCCGAAGTAAGGTTGCGTGTTGCTGGGCGAGTTCAAGTGCTATCTTTGCCTTTTATATTTTTTTAAAACAAAAAATACTCTTTTAAATTTAATTAACGGTTATAAAGAGAAAAGACTCAACCCAATTTCATCCTCAAAAATCCTAATTTACTTCTCTTCTTCCTCAATTTCTCAAAATCTGCTTTCTCTACGAAATTTAAGCATAATTTTGAGATTGATTTCTCTTCCATTTCAAATTTAAGCGCTCTTGAAGAACCGTAATCTATTTTTCTAGCACGCAATGAGGTCGGTTAATTTGACTAAACTTTGTATGGAAGAAAATGATAATGCTTTGTACAAAGAAGTTCGTTGTAATCATGGATTTTTGTTGCATATGAAGACATCTTGAACTTATTTTTCACCATTGAAGGGTCCAAGATCTTGCGGCTTTTGGTGTTGGAGAGATAGAGAAGATATTGATCCGAGTTCCAAATATGTGATTCCTAAACTAATAGAGAAATTAGGTGAGCTTGAGAATTTAGTTGAGTCTTCTTAATATATTGTCAATCATGCATCAATTAATGAAGTTGAAAAAGTTGAGTTGAATACATTTGTTGAGTAAGCTTCTCATGAAGTAGACAAGCCCAAAGAATCCAAAGATGATAATTGCGTTGATATAAAATTGAAGAAGTTGGAAGAAGAGGTTAAGAAGATCAAAGAAAGAGAGAAGAAGTGGAGAAGAATTGCTAAATTTGTTGTGTTTTGTTGTTCTCTGCTACTAATAGTTACAAATTATTGGCTTGAGATGATACATATAAAGAAAGGTTCAATGAAGCTACCTTAGGAATAGGTTGTTGTTAAAAGATATCTAGCTTATTTTGTATTGAATGGTGCAGTTTCTTTAAGCTTATTTTGTAATCTTCTTTGACTGGTGATTGTCTCTTGAGCACTTGGTGGTTGTATTTTGTAGTGAATGGTGCAGCTTTTTTTAAGCTTCTTTTGTAATGTACTTTAGCTGGTGGTTCTCTTGATATATATGAAGAAAAGTAATTGAATTGATTACATTTTAAGCATTTGTTTCTTTTGTAATGGTGCAACTTCTTTTGTAATGAAGTTAACCACAACTGCTTATAATCACAACTAGTTAAGCAAGGCTGCACAAACTATCATTTACCACAACTGCTTATAGTCAAATGAGAATCGGTGCAGACACAAAAGCATAGATGCTTCAAACAGTCACATTTTCAACATAATGCAATCATAGCTGCTCATATTTTGTACAAAAATATGTGGCCAAAAGTGCAGTCATATTTGTATCATGCAATTACACATCAAATTAGTGCAGTTACAACTGCATAATTGAAGTCATTAATCAAAATAGAAAGTGCAGTCACAGCTGCATAATTGAAGTCACTAATCAAATAGAAATTGTCTAAGTAGAAGTCACTATTGTTTCAGTACACAATATCAATACACAAAAACAAAAATCAGCTTGCTTCTACTACTGAAAGGTTGATGAACACTGAAAGGTTGGTGAACTTGTTTGGCTTAGATAATTCACTTCAGTAGTATTTGACCTTGTCCTCATCCTTTTCTGTGCTCTCATGACTTCAAGATCTTATTGGGTCACAGCTTTCTTTCATTTTCATTTCACACCAAATTTAAGTTTGTGATTTCCAAGATGTCCAGTCACTATGGAAAAGTTCATTGACATTCCAGGCTAAAAAAATAAAGTAGAACAATTTCCAAATTTATTTCAAGACTTTTAAAATATAAACTTTAAACTAGAGAAATTTCATCAAATTTAACTTACATTGAGAATTTTATAACCACTTTCTGTCTAAAGCACCCCAATTCCAATCATCATAGGTCTTTTAAAATGTGTCCCTTTACCTCTTCCAACATCAGTGACACCATTAGTTTCTCTTCCTTTATTAGCACCAGCTCCTCTTCCTTTACCTCTACCAATAACAGTAGAAGTTCCAGCTTCTCTACCTCTACCATTACCATTAATAGTAGAAGGTGCAACTACTTTTCCTCTACCAATACTACCTACAGTACCAGTAGCAACAGGTCCTCTTTATCTACCAACACCATCCATAGTAGCAGTAGCAGCAGCTCCCCTTTGATGTTGGATGTATTTATACATTCTAGCATTACTATTCTAGCCCTTTTTAGCCTTGCTTTGAGGATGATTATTAAAATATATGTGTTTATAATGACATAAATGATCATTTATGTGTCCAAATATGTGTTTATAATGTTTAATGGTGTTTTCATATGAGTTTTGATTTAATTTCAGCATTTAGAGTTCAACCGAGAAAACTAGTGTGACTAGCTTGAGTTAGGTGTTTATCTAGTCTATTGTGTTGAGTTCTAATGTGTATTAATGAGTTACTAAGGTTGTTATTATGTATTTATATATGTAAAAACTTAGTTATAATCTTCAAAGGTCAATTGGATCAAAACAAGAGTCAAAACAATGAGCCTAAGCTCAAAGTACATTTAGCCTATGTTTAGCTCGTATTTTGAGTTCACCGTCTTGGACGTTGTGTTATTTTGAGCTCTAATTTGTGGTGTTTAATGCTTTATAATTCTTGATAAATGGATCATGATGATATATGAAGGATATACAAGCTTCAAATCAAGTGGAAATAACTCACAAAGACTCGGAATGGATCAACGAAAGCACAATGCAAAAATTGACTCCATTTGGAGTCCCGAAATGTACAGGGCATGTGTGGGCTGTAAAAAAGTCCAATGGACTATGAAAAACGACATTGGATTCAAAATAGGCAAAATTTTGAGACCCATAGGCGTGTGTAATATTTGGTGGACCACCAGTTTTGTGACTGACCACCAGTTCGACCATCAATTTTAGAAGACCCGATGGTGGTCAAAATGGTGGACCACCAGTCTTGTGACTGACCACCAGTTCGACCACCAAGTCCAAACAGAATCCAGAACTTCAGAACACTCAGCGAAGGTCAAAATGGTGGACCACCAGTTTTGCGGTGGACCACCAATTTGACCACCAGATTCAGGATTTCAAAAAACCCACTGGTGGTCAAAATGGTGAACCACCAGTTTTGTGGTGAACCACCAAACTGAACACCAGACCCAAACAGAAATCAGGATTGCAGAATACCCAGGGAAGGTCAAAATGGTGAACCACCAGTTTTGCGGTGGACCACCAAGTTGGACACGTTTTTTTTTAATTCTAATTTTAACTCTTTTTACCTGGAAACTTATAAATGCCATTTTTAGGTTTTATTAAGCTTCATCTGGGAGTTGATATCCAGATCTCATATCTTCAAATCTATTCTTTTTTTTATTTTTTTTTATTTTCTTTTATCTTTTATCAATTTTTCCATCTCTAGAAACTCTTTGTAACCTAGTATTTTGGGAATTAAGCAAATCTTGTGGATCTAATCATTCCATCCCTGTTGAAGATTCAAGAACAAATTCTTGTAACCTTTGTATGTAAATCTTGAATTTATTTATGAATAATACAAAGATGTTTTCTATTTCTTCTATGGAAATGTGTGACTAAGCTCCCATAACTAGGGTTATGGGAGCCTTGATGTGAAAAACTGATTTGGGTTGTGAATCTAATTGAGTTCCATGAGTAATTGATATTGTATAAACCTTTCTTCACTTTAATCACTTTCTTGATTGCAAACTTGAAAAGTGAGTCCAAGAACATCACTTGTTCGAGAGGAAAGTGCTTGTTGGGAAAGGAAAGGGTTTACATGGACTCTAAGGACTTTAATCTTTAGATTAATGGCAAATGCCTTAACCGGATTGGCCTACGTGAGAAAATAGTTGAATAACCAATGCATTCTTTAAGTTCGAGAGAAATAAAGGATAGGTTACCCACTGAGGTTGAGAAACGAATGGGTAAATAATAGGTTCTAACTACTCTTCCAATTGAAGTTGTCAATTAAAACTCTAAAGTGATTCACAACCCTAGCTATTCAAGCATCTTGGTAACCATAACTCTGGTTTGTTTAATATCATTGAATTACTACTTACAAAAATAATCATTAGATGGAATAACTTTGCTACAATCAGTTAGAACATAATTCACAAATTAAAAACCCCCTATTTTATCTTTTCATATCATTTGTTTGAATATAACTTGTAGCTATAGTTTCAAATTAGTTTAATCACCACTCACATTGTTCCTCGTGGATTCGACCCCGACTCCAAAGTTGGGTAAGTATATTGACGATGACCTCCTTGCACTAAATTGACATGTAAGTTGAGTGTTATCAAAAAAATGGCATCGTTGCCGGGGAACAATTTGGCTTATTGAGTTGGTTTGGAATTTTAACTTACTTGCTTGAATTCAAACTTTTAAATATTTGTTTAGTTTATTTTTTTTATTTTATTTTTCTCACATCTTTCTTGAGATATCAACCTGGATAGATAGTTTTTTGAGTGATGACAATTCTTGTTATTATTGTGGAGGGACCACATTATGAGGCGTACTATCCAGATTTAGATGGAAGTGCATGGACGGGACCTTCACAATAGGATGCGGATACTATTCTAACTGGGGAACAGATTGTAACTTGGTGTTTGGCTTCTGGTCAAAATGTTGAAGATATGTGTGCTACCATAATTCAAATGAGTAATTTCGATAAATTGATAAAATGAATTTTAGAGTCTCAAACACAGTTGTGGGAAGAGCTAAAGGAGCTATCACTGCCACCATGTCTACAGTGGCTAAACAAAGAAGAATATGAGGAGGACATTAGCCAATTTATGGAGAAAACATAAGAATCGCAGCCACTCAATTGGCATCTTGATCTTGAGACTGATATTGAGAAGGTGAATATACGTGAAGGTGTTGAGGATAGTGTAAATTTAAAGTAGGATTTGTTGGTCCCCATTCAAAGCACTTTTCTACATTACATTTAAATGATATCTTGTCAGTGAAATCATTTAAAATAGTAGAAGAGTGTGAAGATGAGGAACAAGAATTCTATATTCTTGATTTTACACTAGATAAGCAGCATTAAAACACACCTCACTTTAGGGCCGAGTAGTTTACCATGCACATTCTATTACTCAGTTCGTTAATTTTAATACCACCTCCTTATGAGCGAGGCAAGAAGATGGATACTAAGTTAGGGGTGAAATTTATATCCTCGAGGTAGAGGAAAAAGTTGATCTGGGTCATGCCGCGATACTAAATTAGGCATTTTTTGGGAGGCAACCCAAGCTAAGGTATGTTTTCTTTTTAGTTTGTAGTTGTTTTTTTACTTCACATAGTTTTTGTTTTTGGTTGAGTCACAGGTTAATGGGAAGTCTGAGTACCATAATCTTGAGCTTGAATCATGGTAAAGACTAAGTGTGGGGTTCCATCAATCTTTTTTATGTGAATATGCTACTAGCTAGGCCTAAAGGTCTCTGGGAGTATTTCTATCTCTTTATTTAAAAATTTACTTTGGGGACAAAGTAGATTTTTAAATGCGGGGTGGAAATATTCCCAAAATTTGGCTCAATTTAAAAAAAAAATTAGGTTTGGAATTAGTGAGATATTCTTGTTGGTGTTATTTCTGATTACATGATGCAAGTGGGTTTGTTTGTAAAAGCATGTTGAATTGTCTGAATTGATATTTTTGAGACTCTTAGGCTCATGATGTGATTCTTGTGATTGTTGGCTTAAAAAATGAATTCATGTTGTTGTTTGGTTGAGAGTCTACGATGATCCTATTGAGTTGAACTTGTGCCATGTGCGTGTAAGATCTTTTGTATATTCCTTGTTGCATGTGTTATCTAGAACTTGCCCGGTGTGTGTGTGAAACGAAATAAAGAATGTAGGTTTAGGAGATGATATAGGCATTTCTTTGATAGCCTTGTTTTATACCTCCTTTTCACCTACCCTTATGCATTATCTTAGTTAACCCCCATTGCGCTTTTAGCCTTTTCTTTGGTAGCCTCATGTATAGCCTAATACCCTTCCTTGATTGACCTTAATTTGATCAAAAGCTCCTAAGCATTTTAGTGTAAAATTAATTGAGTTAAAGAGTTGGATATTTAAGAAATAAAAGGTGAAATTAAAGCCCCTAAGTAATAGCTATGGGTGTTTAAAAAAGTCATTATATGTTGTAGTTGGGAATTAGAGAAATTTGCGTTTGAAAGGTTTCCACTTTTAGCCCAGTTGTGTTACAATGAACCTGTTTGGCCCTAGTCCTCCTTGGACATTGTGCACCTCAATTAAGGAAAATCGCTTAAGCTGAGGGTGGCTATCATAGAAGTACGTAGCGTAAAATAGGTGTGAAAATGGCAAAATTGAATAATATGTACATAGTATACTCCCACCATAATGTACGGGAATGACCTTAATGAGACGGGACAAAACAGAAGATGTGGTAGATGAAAGTGGTGTACATGGGTTGTTGGAGATTGATCTCAATTGTCAAAAATGTTGTATTAAAGTGCTTAGGGAAGATAGTCATTATTCGTGACCAAAATAGTTCCTACCCATTCTTTAACCTACATTACAACCTGAAAAAGACCTAATTTGTCATAAGCTTTACATTCAACTATTAGAAGAGCATTACACTAAGGGCAAGCCTATGGTTCATTATGTGTAACTTGTGAATTCTTTTTGAGAGTGAACAAAATTTGATTCTTGTACCCATTGTTATAAATTGCATTATTATGAGTGTTTATGGGTAACACTCTTGTTGTGAGGGGCACATTTTTTATGAATATGGGTGATTTGTAAGATGTCTTTGACTGAATAATAAGCATGAGTTTGCCAACAAGGTGAGTAAATTCTTGAGGCTAGGGTATCTTGGAGTAGTAATCATGAGTTTTTAATGGTGTAAATAACGTGCTTAGTGTAGACACTTCCATTCTGTGTAGTTATTGTAGTACTATCTTGGATGTCTTACATATAGTAGAAAAGAATATTTCCCAGATCATGATACTTAGAGTGAAGAGTTGTTCGAGGACAAACAAGGCTTTAAATGCGGGGTGTTGATGTAGGGTATATTTATGCATTCTAGCATTACTATTTTAGCCCTTTGTAGCCTTGTTTTAAGGATGATTCTTAAGATATATGTGTTTATAATGACATTAATGAGCATTCATGTGTCCAAATATGTATTTACAATGTTTAATGGTGTTTTCACATGAGTTTTGATTCAATTTGAGCATTTAGAGTTCAACCGAGAAAACTAGTGTGACTAGCTTGAGCTGGGTGTTTGTCTAGTCTATTGTGTTGGGTTCTAATGTTTCTTAATAAGTTACTAAGGTTGTTATTATGTATTTATATATTTAAAAACTTAGTTATAATCTTTAAAGGTCAATTGGATCAAAACAATGAGCCTAAGCTCAAAGTTCATTTAGCCTATATTTAGCTCGTGTTTTGAGTTCACCATCTTGGACGTTGTGTTGTTTTGAGCTCTAATTTGTCATGTTTAATGCTTTAGAATGATTTTTAAATGGATCTTGATTACATATGAAGGATATACAAGCTTCAAATCAAGTGTAAACAACTCACAAAGACTCGGAATGGATCAACGAAAGCACAATGCAAAAATTGACTCCATTTGGAGTCCCGAAATGTACAGGGCGCGTGTGGGATGTATAAAAGTCCAATGGACTGTGAAAAACGACATTTGATTCATAAGATGCAAAATTTTGAGACCCATAGGTGCGTGTAACATTTGATGGACCACCAGTTTTATGACTGACCACCAGTTCGACCATCAGTTTTAGAAGACCCGATGATGGTCAAAATGGTGGACCACCAGTCTTGTGACTGACCACCAGCTCGACCACCAAGTCCAAATAGAATCTAGAACTTCAAAACACTCAATGAAGGTCAAAATGGTGGACTACCAGTTTTGCGGTGGACCACCAATTTGACCACCAGATTTAGGATTTCAGAAGACCCACTGGTGGTCAAAATGGTGAACCACCAGTTTTGTGGTGAACCACCAAACTGACCACCAGACCCAAATAGAATCCAGGACTGCAGAATTCCCAGGGAAGGTCAAAATGGTGGACCACCAGTTTTGTGGTGGACCACTAATTTAACCACCAAGTTGGACACGTTTTTTTTAATTCTAATTTTAACTCTCTTTACTTGGAAACTTATAAATGCCATTTTTAGGTTTTATTAAGAATCATCTGGGAGTTGATATCCAGATCTCATATCTTCAAATCTATTCTTCTTTTTATTTTATTTTTATTTTCTTTTATCCTTTATCAATTTTTCTATCTCTAGAAACTCTTTGTAACCTAGTATTTTGGGAAGTAAGCAAATCTTGTGGATCTAATCATTCCATCCTTGTTGAAGATTCAAGAACAAATTCTTGTAACCTTTATATGTAAATCTTGAATTTATTTATGAATAATACAAAGATGCATTCTATTTCTTCTATGGAAATGTGTGGCTAAGCTCCCATAACTAGGATTATTGGAGCCTTGATGTGAAAAACTGATTTGGATTGTGAATCTAATTGAGTTCCATGAGTAATTGATGTTGTATAAACCTTTCTTCACTTTAATGACTTTTCTTGTTTGCAAACTTGAAAAGTGAGCCCAAGAACATCACTTGTTTGAGAGGAAAGTGCTTGTTGGGAAAAGAAAGGGCTTACATGGACTCTAAGGACTTTAATCTTTAGATTAATGGCAAATGCCTTAACTGGATTGGCCTTCGTGAGAAAATAGTTGAATAACCAATGCATTCTTTAAGTTCGAGAGAATTAAAGGATAGGTTACCCACTCAGGTTGAGAAACGAATGGGTAAATAATAGGGTTTAATTACTCTTGCAATTGAAGTTGTCAATTGGAACTTTAAAGTGATTCACAACCCTAGCTATTCAAGCATCTTGGTAACCATAACTCTGGTTTGTTTAATATCATTGAATTACTACTTACAAAAAGAATCATTAGATGGAATAACTTTGTTACAATTAGTTAGAACATAATTTACACATTAAAAAAACTCTATTTTATCTTTTCATATCATTTGTTTGAATATAACTTGTAGCTTTAGTTTCAAATTAGTTTAATTGTCACTCACATTGTTTCTCATGGATTCGATCTCGACTCCAAAGTGGGATAAATATATTGACGACGACCGCCTTGCACTAAATTGACGTGTAAGTTGAGCGTTATCACCCTTCCTCTACCAACAACATTAGCTCCCCTTCATCTACCACTAGCAGCAGCATCAGCTCCCCTCCCTCTACCAGTAGCAGTAACCTATAACGTATAAAAAAAATAAGAAAATAACAGATAAATGAACTAGTAGTAAATGACAAGTCAATTTTTTTACCTTAGTAAACCTTTTTGGTCTTCCTCTTTTTGTGCCTGGTGCTGCAGAGGAACCTGCACTGGATTTTGTTGAACTTGTAGCCAAATGATAACCCTTCTTATTATAACCCTTGGCATGATATATGTTGTAGCTCATCTCAACACCATGTTTAGACAACTTTTCAGCCTTATTTTCACTTTGCTCTTTTCTTCTAGATTTGTCAGGTCTGTCTGGCATTTTTTTTATTGTTGGAGATAAAACAGAAGGATTGATTGATTTTGACCATATTTGCATATTAGTAATAGGCTGGATATAGTAACTATAAGTCTTGAGGTAGGTTTCCTTAGTATACCAATGTGCAACATAATGAATTGGCTCTAATCTTCTATAAATAGTCCAGCTATGGCATAGTAATAAGGTATACCTTTCAACATCCAAGACCTACAAGTACAAGTTATATCTCTCAAATTCACTATGAAAGTATTGCCACAACTATCCTTAACTTCATAACCAAACTCACCATTCCACTCAAGGTTACACTTAATTGATTTTGATGTGTTTTCTTGCAGTACTTTTAGTGCCATTGGAGAAATATCAGTTAACCAAGTATCAGCAAACTCTCTCAATTGTCCTATTTTTCTCAGCACCTTGACCCTTATTTCTTCAAGTATTGTGATGATAGTCTTGTGTCTGGGCCTCAATATCTATGAATTAAAACTTTCAGCCATGTTGTTGCCAACACTATCACAACAACTATGATACTTAAAGTACACTTTGGACCACCTTTCTATGTTGTACCACAAAATATCTTCACAAATTTTATAACCTAACAGTTTCATATGATCTAATTTTTTTTCTCAATTCTTGCTCATATGTGGACTTGGCACACTTTCAAAATCAGTTTCTCCTTTCAATACCCTTTCAAACTTTGGACCAGTTGGCTAGAATATGTCTTGCATACATTCTTTGTTCTGCATTTGATAACAATTCCGTAATTGCATTGTCAAGCTCCTTCAAGAAATAATAAATGTTAGAGATTATAGTTAAAAACAAAAAATATAGTTAAAAGAAAATGAACAACAAATACATTACCCTTTGCATATCAGTGATAGTAGTCACTTCAAACCTATCTCCCAGCTCATGATCATTCTTCACAAGTCTTACAAATCATCTCCAATTGAATGTGTTTTCAACTTCAACCACAGCCCAGGCTAGTGGTAGCATCTGATTATTCCCATCTTTAAAAACAGCCACAAGTAGTTGACCTTTACAAACACCTTTTAAAAAACAACCATCAAATCCAATACATCTCCTAGCACCAGCTTTAAACGATTTCTTTAAAGCATCAAAGCATATATAAAATGATACAAACAATTTTTTTTCCGTCTTCAAAGATTTCTTCACTCAACCTCACCACACATGTGCTACCTGGATTGGTCTTTAAAAGCTCATATATATAATCCAGAATTCTTTTAAACTCCTCTACATAGTCATTCATGATTTGCTGCAACAAAATATTTATAGCTTTTCTTACCACTGCCCTCCCAATATACACCTCAAATTCTTTTTTCACCAAGTTTTGAAACTGAAAAACTCTAATATTAGGCTCAGATATAATCCTGTCCCTGTATCTCTCTACCAAGTACTTTGAATTCACAAGTTTATTTTTGATTGTGGCGTTACATATGTGGACTGAATTATACTTCATTATCTGAAAATCTCCAGTTCTAAAATCATGGCTTCCAAAACAACAACCATGGACAACCATCAATACATTTTACTCTCACTCTTTTTTGTTCATTCACATACTTGTCTAATTCTACACGTTCTTACATGGCATACATAGTAATAGCTTTTCTAAACTGCTGAACATTTTCAAAACAAAGACCAAGCTCCCAGAATTTTTTTTTACAAGTAGAATCAAAGACAATTCTCTTATGTTTTCTTTTTGTTTATCTTGATTTTTCTTTTCTTCTTCCAGATTGTTCTACTTCATCATCTCCATCATTGCCATCATCACTATCTATTTCAAAGCTAACATCTACATCAGAATCAAAATATGGCTCATCTCCAGCTATTTTTTCCTCTAAAGTAGTTTTTTTGTTGGATAAAAACTCATCATATCCTAAGTCAACTTCTTTTTTTTATCAAAACTAACCCCTTCAATTCTAGGCTCTTTTTTCTTCCTTTTTTTTCTTTAAATTTCTTTTTTTTGACAGCTCTCTTTTCATCCCTCAAAACTCTAACCTCATCATGAACGTCACTACCATATTCATCTTCACCTTTATTAAAAAAGTCTTCATAGTTTAAATTTGCAGTATCATCAGATTCACTTTCCCAATCAGATGAAATTATTGGTATATTTGATGGAGTAACAAAACTAGTCCCACCCAAGTTTTGCTCACCATGAGGAGCAGCACCACAATCACTACCCAAGATATGCTCACCAATAGCAGCAACCCCACCACCATCACTATTCAAGTTCTTCTTAGCAGTAGCAACACCACTACTACCATCACTATTTTCAACAATACTAGCAGAGGGTGCACTACTCAAGTTCTACAAAACAGTTACAGTAACACCACTACCCAAATTTTCCTTTACACCACCTAACTCCTCACCATTAGAACCAACAACACCAAATACATTACACTTTCCAACACTAGTAGTAGCAACATCACTGTTTAAATTTTCACTCACAAAGGGCTCTTGAGGTGTTGCAGCCTCTACAAAGACATCTGCGAACCCTAATTTTTCACTAATCCCACAGTCTTGACTGGACTATTTGTCAAAAAAAGTAGAAGGTTCCCCACCCACATGGAAAATATATTTAATAGCGGGGGGATCAGGGACCACATGGGGTTCATCTACTAAATGTGACACATATAGCTGAATAATATCTCCATTTTTAAGTTGAGATACAATATCCAAAATATCCCTATCACAAGTCACTTTTACTAGGTAATTATATTTAGGAGGTCTCATATAGATAATGCACGAGGAAACATTCTAACCAATTTCTTTAACATACCCAACAAACTCATAGTATGAAAAATTATCAATATCGATACCAAAATAGTCCGTAACAATACCTTCATGGTACTTTATGCGAGGCTTTTGCTGTAACTTTTTTCCATAATGAAACCTCAATGTAATGTATGCAAAATTCATAGTTAATCTGAAAAAAAAAATTAAAAATATGATCTTTACAACAAAATTAATTTTTACGGGATAGAAAAATCCTAAATTCAAATACAACAACTTAAATAATTTACGAAAAGCCCTAAAACTAACCTGTTTGAACCCTAATCGAGTTGTAGATCATCTAATTTTGGGTGAAATTGAGTTGGAAATTAACCTAGATTCGCAATTTTTGGCTGCTGAAGTAAGAGAAATGACGTTGAGAGAGGAAATTAGGGATATTTGTTAGGGTTGGGTCAGGTGTAATGGTCGGGTCGGGTTTATTAGGATTGGATCGGATTTTAATAAATGAGTTCATTAAATGATGTGGACCAATAAAAAACGGGCGTGTCCAACACTACCTAGCCATTATTTGGGATAAGATTTACAGGGGTGAAATAAATTCAGTTCAAAGTTGTTAAGGGGGGTAAATAATTGCTATATTAGTTTAGGGTCTAGAGTAAGTTTTGACGATAAGTTTAGGGGTGATTTGATGTCTTTTCTCAAAAACAAAATAAAAAGAGATTGTATTTATGAATGAGAGGTAAGTTGAACTTAGGTTACATATTTGTCATTGAACCTTTTAAAATTTTCCTTATAAAGGTTGAAAAAGAACTTTAATTTGTTAAAACAATATCTCGGAGAGTTAGTGAAGACGAAGGCATCGATAAACGTCAAAATCAAAGAAAATAGGGTCGAAAACGTCAGTTTCATGATGATGAACATAGAAGCGATGCATCAGGAGAGATACCGCAATCGATGAATCAGAATTTTGGTTATCGATGAGCTGAATCACAAAAATATTGACGGAGAAGAAAGGATCTTAAGATCAGATATCTAGGACTTCCTGATTGAGATTAGTCTGGTCAGCATTGTTGTAGTTGATATAAAAGTTTGGATTTGATTAATTCATTGTTCTTTAAGTTCAATTTTAATGGTTTAGGTAGTGAATAAGAGTCCTCTTCCCCTTGATGTGTCTTCGAAGACAAATGTAAGTACTACCAATTTGCTGCCATGTAGTAATTATACTAGAAGTAGTGTATTATTTGAGTGACCTTCGTCATTTGCATATTTTAGTGATGCATTATCAAAGAAACAAGTTTCAAAAGTCGAAAACGTTAGGATTGAAAACTAAACAAATATGTTATGTATATGTATGTTCTATTTTTTATTTCATAGCACAAAAAACGTTCAATAATAATGTACTAATCACAATTTATTATTTGCAATATAAATTAGAATTGAAGGATAAACGTGTAACGTATGTTTTCATAGATTAGTAATAAAAAAAATTATGTAGAGAAATGTTGAATAGGAAATATAAGTGATTGTGAAAAAAATATCTAATTAAACGTGTTTATGCGATCATGAGGAGAGAATGTTTTTTCAGTGGTCATAACATATTGGATTTTGTTTTTAATAAAAAAAAATATGGAGTAAATATTGAATAGGAAATACAAGTGATTGTGAAAAAAAATCTAACACAATGTGTTTATGAGATTGTAAGGAAAGAATGAATTTTTAGGGTCATAACATAGTAGATTTTATGTTTTGATAAGTTTAAAAGTATTTTATACTTGAGCGATCTAATTAAATTATTTGCACATCATCACAAATTGTTTGAAATTAAGTTACCAGAATTCAAAAGTAAAATTTATGGAAATAGTTAAGGCAAATTAATTGACGATAAAGTTTTAAAATTTAGTGACAATTAATCTTAAAATAATATATTTTTATGATATTGTTAAAGTAATTTTGTACAAGATAAATGATGACACGGGCTCTAAGAGTGAGATGGAGAAAGATAATAAAATGCTAATGTGACATTCAAACTAACTCAATTCATTTTCTAATATACGGTAAATAAAAAAAATATATTTTTAAAATACATTTTAAATTATAACTTCAATAAACTTCTTGCAGAAACAAATGAAAGCCTAACGCGTATTTTAATTTTGGATCATGCTGTCCGGCAGAAAGTAGAATTACTTTTATATTTTATTATTGTTACATTTAATATTCTAATGAACGAAATAACTTCTTGTTCTTTTATTTTACCGTGGCAATTAATGATTGTTTTTTTAAAAAAAAAAAATAACTTCACGAGAAATTAGAGAAGACGAAAGTTGCATGGATGAGCATATGATGGAGATAGGGGTGTACATGTTATTTAGTATGTATTCGGGTAGAAGAATTTGTATATAAGCAACACGAACTTCAACACTAGTTCAAATCCAAAACAAGAACACTTATGAAGTTTCTTAACACCTTCAACACTAGATTGTGAATAATCTATCTAAGAAGTGTGTTAATGTTCAAAAAAGAGATGAAATAGAATTTTAAGGTCAAGTTCCCCGACTTCACGGAGTGTCCTTAAGGAATAATTCCCCTCACTGTACCCGAGGTTATGGAATCTTCCTTTCAGGATAAAATGGCCTTCAATCCGAACAATAGCGGTACCTCAAATTGTTGGATTCAACGAACTCACTCAACAGCTTAATGATCAAACAGAGTTTTTGTTAAGAATAAGAGAGTTTTTGCTGTAAAAAAAGATACCAACACCTGAGGAAAAATATTAGGTATTTATAGCCTTAAGTGTATCCTTTCAGAAAGGATGCATTGGTTCAGCAGAAAGGCACCTTTTTTGTAGCAGTCACGTCCCTACGCCCAAACTGCGCTGGACCTGCGCCTGATCTACGGCCGCAGGTGACGTTTGGTAGGTTC
The DNA here is from genome assembly GCF_002878395.1 of Capsicum annuum. Taxonomy (NCBI): domain Eukaryota; kingdom Viridiplantae; phylum Streptophyta; class Magnoliopsida; order Solanales; family Solanaceae; genus Capsicum; species Capsicum annuum. Next base: position 144,269,199 of record NC_061111.1, read on the forward strand.
TAGTAACTTCTGCATTACATCTGCGCCCACAGGTCACATATCTGCACTGCGTTTGCACCGGCAGGTCACCTTACAGCGCGAAACAATGTATCTTTTCACTCAAAGGGTCGCATCCCTTTATGATATGTTGCGTATGCGTTTGCATGGAGTCCGAAATGCACCCACACTTGGAGAAAACTAATACTATCAGATTTTTGGATTAAAAATTTCACTTGTAAATAAGTTCCAAATAAATTTTGTCTAAAAAATTAGATCTTATTGACCGATCATTTTCCAAATCCAAATTCAAAGTCGAGCCAAGCGAGCGACGACGAAGACGACGCGAGGCATCACCTAGTTCTTGCCTCACTATCCATGTAGGGTTTGTGTTCTTTATTTTAAACACTTACAAGTTCTCTTCTTCAACCAATATAGGAGAGAGAGTGAACTTTCCAATTTGGGAGTACACTTTCTAAATTGGTGTCTCCTTTCTCACCACAATTTTTCCTTCATTTTTCATTTACATATACACCTTGAACCCAACAATCCTCCACATAAATGGGAAATGGCTATCTTTTGAAGAATTTACGGACAAGCATGTGATCATTTAGTAAAGACTGATTGCATCTAGATAAGTAGGTTTCCCTTTGAACTTTCCGTAGTGAACATCCATCGGATGCACTCGGTCAATTGGTAAATTTGGTATCTTTGAAACGTCGATCTTTAATGTATACCTAGGCAACACATGTCACACCACCAGCCTTTTACTGTTTATGGTTCTCACGATTTTATTCTTTTCAGCCATGAACATGTCTCGATTTCATGAGAGCTTAGAGAATAGGCCTTTACTAACATTCTCCTTGAAACGGCTTCCACTTCGCCCTCACATAGGTGATTTCTAAACGTCCAATTCTATAGATTAAATTATTTGGTCAAATCAGCCAAATTTAGATAATCATTAAAAAACTTTTCACCTTAAGTCTTATCCTTGTTTACTATACATTGTCTACATCATGAGAATGGATTGGGTAATTGACAATGTTGAACCTGTCAAACACAACTTTGTTTGATCTCCTTGAACCTAGCTCTTTGGATCTCCAGTCTGCTAGGTAGAGTTACCGCCATGCTGACTTGTCGTATGACTTACACCCATTCCCTTGGATGTCCTCTCAACTCCTTCTCTAGATAGGCCTTTTGTAAGTGGATTTGATACATTATCCTTTGACTTCACATAGTCAACAGCGATAATTTTACTAGAGAGAAGTTCTCTAACGGTATTATATCTCCGTCTTATGTGACGAGATTTATCGTTATACAGCATGCTCCCTGCCCTACTTTGATACATTATCCTTTGACTTTACGTAGTCAACAGTGATAATTTTACTAGAGAGAAGTTCTCTAACGGTATTATGTCTCCGTCTTATGTGACGAGATTTATCGTTATACAGCATGCTCCCTGCCCTACCTATTGTCGCTTGGTTATTATAGTGTATACATACTAGTGCCATTGGTTTGGGCCAATAAGGAATATCTTCAAAGAAATTTTGAAGCCATTCTGCTTCTTCACTAGCTTTATCCAATGCGATAGATTCAGATTTCATTGTAGAGCGAGTAATACAGGTCTGTTTGGATGATTTTCAAGAGACTTCTTCTCCACCTATAGTAAATACATATCCACTTGTGGATTTTGCTTCGTTCAATCCGGTGATCCAATTTGCATCACTATATCTTTCAAGTACCGTGGGATATTTATTATAATGCAAAACATAGTCTTAAGTGTATTTAAGATACCCTAAAACTTTTTTCATTGCCATCCAATGAGTTTTGTTGGGATTACTCGTGTACCGACTCAACTTACTAATAGCCCATGCTATGTCTGGTCGTGTACAGTTCATTATATTCATTAAATATCCCAATACTCTTGCGTACTCCAATTGTGAGTCACTTTCACCTTCATTCTTTCGAAGTGCAAAGCTCATATCCAATGGAGTCTTGACAATACTGAATTTCATATACTTGAATTTGTCAAGTACATTTTCGATATAATGAGATTGTGACAATGCCAACCCTTGTGGAGTTCTATGGATTCTTATTCCTAATATTACATCCGCAACTCCAAGGTCTTTCATATCAAACTTGCTCTCGAGCATTCATTTTGTTGCATTTATGTCTGAAATATCTCTACTGATGATCAACATATCATCCACGTATAAACACGCAATGACTTAGTGATTTGGAGTGTCTTTAATATAAACGCATTTATCACATTCATTTATCTTGAATTCGTTTGCCAACATGGTTTGGCCAAACTTTGCATGTCATTGCTTCGGTGCTTGTTTTAGTCCATAAAGTGACTTAACAAGTTTACACACCTTATTTTCTTTTCCTGGAACCACAAAACCCTCAGGTTGTTCCATGTAAATTTCTTCCTCCAATTCTCCATTTAGGAATGCGGTTTTCACATTCATTTGATGGATTTCAAGACCATATACCGCCGCCAAGGAAATTAACATTCGAATCGACGTTATCCTTGTTACCGGCGAGTATGTATCAAAGTAATCAAGGCCTTCTTTTTGTTTGAAGCCTTTTACTACCAGTCTTGCCTTGTATTTGTCAATAGTACCATCCGCTTTCATTTTCCTTTTAAAGATCCATTTAGAACCTAAAGGTTTATTTCCTAGAGTAAGATCAACCAATTCTCATGTATGGTTGCTTAAGATTGAATCAATCTCACTATTGACTGCCTCTTTCCAAAAGGATGAGTCTGATGACGACATCGCTTCTTTAAATGTTTGAGGCTCATTTTCTAAAAAAAATGTTACAAAGTCCGAACCAAACGAAGTTGACGTTCTTTGACGTGTACTACGTCTTGGATTTTCTTCATTATATACATTCTCACTTGGTTCATCTCGAAGTCGTTTAGACCCCCACTAGACTGTTCATGTCTAGTTTTATACGGATAAATGCTTTTAAAAATTCAGCATTATCTGATTCAATTACCGTATTTTCATTAATATCCGGATGTTCGAATTTATGAACCAAAAATCGACATGCTTTACTACCTATGAACACACAGTCCACCGTCTTAGGTCCTATCTTAACCCTTGTAGACATAGGAACTTGGACCTTTGCTAGACACCCTTACACTTTGAAATATTTCAAGTTGGGTTTCCTTTTTTTCCATTTTTCATAAGGAATTGATTGTGTCTTACTATGGGGAACTCTATTGAGTATACAGTTGGTTGTAAGGATAGCCTCCCCCCACAAGTTTTCGGTAAACCTGAACTTATAAGTAAGACATTCATCATTTCCTTCAAAGTTCAGTTTTTTCTCTTCGCAATTCCATTAGATTGAGGTGAATACGGGGTCGTAGTTTGATAGACAATTCCATTCTCTACACATAATTCGGCGAAGAGAGATTCATATTCTCCGCCCCTATCACTTCTTAGCATTTTTATTTTTTTTCTCTAATTGATTTTCAACTTTAGTTTTGTATTGCCTAAACGCATCTATTGCTTAAGCCTTACTATTTAGCAAGTAGACATAACAATATCTAGTGCAATCATCAATAAAAGTTATGAAATACATTTTCCCACCACATGATAATGTTGACTTCATATCACAAATGTCAATATGTATTAAGTCTAAGGGATTGGAATTCCTTTCAACAGACTTATAAGGATGTTTTGCATACTTTGATTCCACACATGTTTGACACTTTGATTTATTGCACTCAAAGTTTGGCAAAGCTTCTAAGTTAATCAGTTTTCGTAATGTTTTGTAATTAACATGGCCTAAACGTTCATGCCACAAATCATAAGAGTCAAGCAAGTAAGAAAATCATTAATCAGATTTTTGGATTAAAAATTTCACTTGTAAACAAGTTCCAAATAAATTTTGTCTAAAAAATTAGATCTCATCGATCGTTCCAAATCCAAATCTGAAACCGAGCGAGCGACGACGGCGACGACAACGGCGTGAGGCATTACCTAGTTCTTGTCTCACTATCCATGCGGAGTTTGTGTTCCTCATTTTAAACACTTACAAGTTCTTTTCTTCCACTAATGTGGGAGAAAGAGAGAACTTTCTAATTTGGGAGTACACTTTCTAAATTGGTGTCACCCTTCTCTCCACAATTTTTCCTCTATTTTCCATTAACATATACACCTTGAACCCAACAGTACATAGGTCGGGCTGGTTCGATTTTTTATTAAAATATAACCAAACCAATAATGTCGATTTTCTAAATCTATAAACCAAATCAAACCAATATACAATCGATTTTTTTATTTCGGTTTTAGTCGGTTTTTTGGTCTTCTCGTTTTTTTTACAATTATAATGTAAAGTAAATATTTTCACTAAAATGATAAAAAAAAAATAATGGTCATAGAGTAGTTTCAATAAAAATTAAGTTGGCAAATTACTAAGACGTCTAAACTATTATCTCTCAAAGTAATATTATGTGGATACCCAAGTAGTTCAATTTCTAAGTCATTGGTCACAGTAGCTTGTCTGAAAGTTCTATTCACATAAAATATGAGCATACAAAAGAATGAAGAATTGGAGACTACTTATTAAAAACTAAACTCCATAAAGTAATTAACTATAACATAATTCTATAAAAAAAAAGTGAAAGAAGAGAAACAAACCTAAATCACAACTTGACGAATGAAAAAAGTAAAATGAAAGTAATCGATCATTTTCCAAATCCGAAGCCGAGCCGAGCGAGCGAGCGAGCGACGACGGCGCGAAGCATCACCTAGTTCTTGCCTCACTATCCATGTGGAGTTTGTGTTCCTCGTTTTAAACACTTACAAGTTCTCTTCTTCCACTAATGCGGGAGAAAGAGTGAACTTTCTAATTTGGAAGTAAACTTTCTAAATTGGTGTCTCCCTTCTCTCCACAATTTTTTCTCCATTTTCCATTCACATAATACACTTTGAATCCAATAGTACATAGGTTGAGTTGGTTCGACTTTTTATTAAAATATAACCAAATCAATAATGTCGGTTTTCTAAATCTATAAACCAAATTAAACCAATATACAATTGGTTTTTTTATTTCAGTTTTAGTCGTTTTTTTTGTTTTTTGATTTTCTCGATTTTTATACAATTATAATGTGATTGAAGAAAAAAATTAAATGTTTTCACTAAAACGATAAAAAAAATAATGGTCATAGAGTAGTTTCAATAAAAATTAAGTTGACAAATTACTAAGACTTCTAAACTATTATCTCCCAAAATAATATTATGTGGATACCCAAGTAGTTCAATTTCTAAGTCACTAGTCACAGTAGCTTGTCTAAAAGTTCCCTTCACATAAAATATGAGCATACAAAAGAACGAAGAATTGGAGACAACTTATTAAAAACTTAACTCCATAAAGTAATTAACTATAACATAATCTCATAAAAAAAGAAGAGAAACAAACCTAAATCACAACTTGAAGAATGAGAAAAGTAAGATGAAAGTAATCAATCATTTTCCAAATCCGAAGTCGAGCCGAGCGAACGACGACGACGATGACGCGAGGCATCACCTAGTTCTTGCCTCACTATCCATGTGGAGTTCGTGTTCCTCATTTTAAACACTTACAAGTTCTCTTCTTTCACCAATGTGGGAGAACGAGTGAACTTTCCAATTTGGGAGTACACTTTCTAAATTGGTGTCTCCCTTCTCTCCACAATTTTTCCTCCATTTTTCATTCACATATACACCTTGAACCCAATAGTACATAGGTCGGGTTGGTTCGGTTTTTTTATTAAAATATAACCAAATCAATAATGTCAATTTTCTAAATCTATAAACCAAATTAAACCAATATACAATCGTTTTTTTTAATTTCGGTTTTAGTCGGTTTTTTTTGTTTTTTGATTTTCTCGATTTTTATACAATTATAATGTGATTGAAGAAAAAAATTAAATGTTTTTATTAAAACGATAAAAAAAAATAATGGTCATAGAGTAGTTTCAATAAAAATTAAGTTGACAAATTACTAAGACGTCTAAACTATTATCTCTCAAAGTAATATTATGTGGATACCCAAGTAGTTCAATTCCTAAGTCACTAGTCATAGTAGCTTGTCTGAAAGTTCACTTCGCATAAAATATGAGTATACAAAAGAATGAAGAATTGGAAACAACTTATTAAAAACTTAACTCCATAAAGTAATTAACTATAACATAATTTCATAAAAAAAAAAAAAGAGAGAACGAAGAGAAACAAACCTAAATCACAACTTGACGAATGAGAAAAGTAAGATGAGTAAATAATGAGAACTCTCAGAAAACTTGGAAAGTAAAATGTAAAAAGTGAAGCAATTAAAAAGTTTTAGGTTTTTATATTAATATTGGGTTTTGTATTAATTTGTTATTAATGAAAAAATACTATAATTAAAGGCCCAAGAATACATATACCTATTTTCTGAATATAAGAAAATAATAAAAGTAATTAGAAAGTAGATTATAAGTAGTCTTTTTTATGTATAAAAAAATTAAAATTATATATATATTACGTCGGTTCGGTTTGGGTTCGATTTTATTTTATTTTTGCTAATACCAAACAAAATCAAGAATGATCATTTTTTTTTTTACCAACACCAAACCAATCAAATCAAACCATAAGTCATTTTTTTTCCTCGATTTGATTTGATTCATCGGTTCGATTTGACTTAACGGTTCGATTTGTATGCCCCTAGATGGAGAGATAGACAATAATTACAAGAGTTACGATTCTAAATAAGGATATTTGAAGCAAGGTGAGTGATTTCGGTGGAAGATAAAATATGGTAAGAGAGATTGAAATGATTCGGATATGTGAAATAAAGAAGCATGGATGTCCTAGTGCGGATCAGAGGCTGACAATGTATGATTTCAGGAGAGATTGAGGTAGATCGAAGAAGTATTGTGAGAGATAATTAAACAGAACATAACACAATTTGAGCTTATCGAGAACACAACTTTAGATAGAAGATTGTGGAGAGGTACATATTTGTTTATTGCTTGTTTTTTTTTTATACTTCGACTATCATTTTATCATGTAGTAGTTATTATTTGTTATTGTGTTATTTATGTGATATTTTTTATACTCCTGTTGCTATTTTTCTTAGGACTATGTTGACACATTTTTTTTAGGAAAAATTTCAGAAATAACAACTTTGTAGCCTTAATTATAACTTTTATAGCAACAGTTTAATAATTACAAAAAATAGCAAATTGTATTTTTATTTAAGTAAAATGTTGTTATATAAATACATATACAAATATATATGTATTACTGATAAATACATATGCACAACTGAAAAATACATATTCTTCTATTACTATGAAGTGGATAAAATATTGCTACTTTTGCTATAAGTTGCAATTTTAAAGAAGTGTTGCTATTTATTGTAATTATAGTCTTAAGGATGCTAGTTTCTGTAATTTTTCCTTTTTTATTAAGCTAAGAGTATACCAAAAATAACTTTTTTACTTTTGAGGTAGAGATAAAATCCGCACACACTCCTTTCATTGTGAAATTTATACTGATATGTTGTCGTTACAAGTAATTACATGTAAATTATTAGAAAACAAGGTAAAGTGTGTGTTTGGTAGGAAACACTTTTCAAGAAAATATGTTCGAGAAAAATAAGTGATTTTTTACTATTTTTTTTGTATTTGATATGCAAATAAAAAATATTATCTAATCAATAAAAAATTAGAAAAACCATCATGCTCGTTTGACATGAAGTATAAAGAGATAATTAATTTCGAGATTAATTTTAGGATAAATTTATCTCATGTTAAGTTGAGATAAAATCGTGAGATAACTTATTCAGAGATAAATTATTTTGAAGCTATAGTGCTATTTGTATCGCAGATTGAGCCGGGTGTCTATCGAAAACAACCTCTCTATTTCTTTAGAAGTAGCGGTATGAACCATATACATTTTACCCTTCCCAGATCCCATTTTATGAAAATACACTGAGTTTGTTATTGTTGTATTTGTATCACATATTAAGGATGGGATAACTAATTTTGTAATAAGTTATACGAGAAGACAATAACTTATAGCCTGTTTGGCCAAACTTATTTTTTCTCAAAAGTATTTATTTTTTAAAAATTAAAATATTTAACTAAATTTTTAGATAACTATTAGTGTTTTTAGGAAGTAGCAAAAGTCGTTATTCATAAGTATAAAAAAATAGCTTTTCATTAAAAGCATTTTTATAAAAAATATTTTTAAGACTAATGTGATACACTTAAAATATTTTTAAAAATTTGATCAAACATGAATAAAAGTGTTTTTTAAATTTACTGACTAAACACAAACTAATTTATAAGTTTAGAGAAAAGGAATATATATTAGTACTATTTTCCGAACAGATGAGCCTTTGGGATTTCACATAGTTTAGGGGTTAATTGCAAAGAGCAACACTTACTTCCCTAGCGTCATAGAAGGGACGTTGGATTAAAAAGGACTCTCAAGTTGTCCAATTAAGTGGGAGTCCTCCAAGTTTTTAAAATTAGGTGAGAGGAGTAATTTTTTTATTTTTTTTAAAAGTTTTTTCGTCCCAACAACTTATTTCAGTTGTAGAACAACTTTGATAGTTGTTCGATAACTTTGTGAAGTTGTTCAACAATTGCACGAAATTGTTCGATAACTGCGCTGCGTGAAATTATTCAAATAACTAATGTAATTGTTCAACAAGTATCTCAATTGTTCAAAAAGGGCTTAATTTTTTATTTTTTTTTTAACAAATTTATGGGACTCATTTATCCCTTTTTCTTAATTGGAAACTTAGGGTCTTTTGACTCATTTTTAATGTCATAGAACCCCTAATACAAACTCTTTGCGCCAAAACAAAACCCTGAAAGCAGAAAACTCAAGAATCACACGCACAGACAGAAAAAGAGTAAAAATCTCAAGGCTTTTGTGTGTAATGGAGGGGGAACAAGAATCAAGGCCTCAGCAAAATTCATCAGTTGAATGTGAAGAGTGCAAGTCGAATCCATGGAAGTACAAATGCCCAGGCTGCTCTATACGCACTTGTAGCCTCCCTTGTGTCAATTCCCACAAACAAAGGACTGCTTGCAGTGGCAAAACGTCCCTCACTCATGTCCTCCCTCTTTCTCAATTCGACGATAACCTCCTTTTATCAGGTCCCCGTTTATTACTACTATTTTTGGTAAAATGTTCTCTATGTATACGTGTTATAGGTGTAATAATTAATTGCCTTTCGTGCAAAAGTTTGTGTTTTTATTTTCATAACGGTTGTGTTGGAGCCAGCTTTCCTGCCTGACACCTCATATGTACCACTGTCCACCAAGGCTAGGAGAAACACCGTGGGGTGCAAAAGTTTGTGTTTTCGTTGTTTTGTTTGAAATCAATTCTTATTTTGATTATCTGGGGATTGTGTTTGAAGCTGCGGACATGTTTTCCTTTTTATTGGTTTGTGTGGAACTCGTTGCTTCAGAGTATTTTGGTGATATGCAGAAAGAGCTCTGTTGTTATTATCTTTGATTAATGAAGAGATTCTTGTTTTATGTACAACTGTTTAGTCTTCCTTTATCAGGTCATTATAAGTAGTTGAAGTTCACTAATTATGGGAATTCTTTACATTGTGTCAAATACGCATAACCAACGTGCGCAATTTGCATTTCAGGCTAGAGTTGAATTGCTTGGAAATTGATTTTTTGGTGGTACAAGTTAATTGGAAGGTTTTGTGAAACTTGGGTTCAAGTTTTTTTTTTCTGTTTTGATCAAGTTAATTATTTCAGTTCATAATAGCAAGCATACAAGAGGTATACCAAAAGAGGAGATACTTACAAAATATGGTTCTCTCCCAAAGACGTCCAATCCTCCATACAATAGGAACTACATGGGTGCACCAAAAGAAAAAAAGGCATCGGAGAGTACTCCTTAATTGAGCGGAGATATCTCCATCCCTTCAAAGGTTCTCGTATTTGTCTTTTTCTAAATGACACACAAAAGAGCAAGAGGAGTAACATTCCAGGCTCTGGTCTTCTTCTCCTTGCTCCACTCTTCCAGTTGAACATCATAGAAGGACTTGACAGAGAATATTTTGTTACTTCCGAACTCCCAACTCAAAGCACCTCAACTGGATCACATTGCTTGTAAAGTAAAGCTAGCAATCTTTGAAGCTCGTTCACCTTCCAATCCTATAAATTTCTTACGAATCTGAAATCCCCAGAAGTCCTATCCCCTTGTGCCCCCCTATCTTGATGAGCAGACAATTTTCTTTGGCAAGAGGTCCTATACAATACAAATAGTCATCCTTCCACACCACTTTTTCCCTCAAAAATTAACTCTATTCCCAACTCTAACCTTTTAAGCAATGTTATCTTTTAAGGCTTCCCATCCCTTCATTATTTTCTTCCACACACCACACCCAAAAGGCATAGTAATCATATTTGTTCTCCATCCTTTTCCCATTACTCCATATTATCCGCTATCACTCCTCTCCATAAAGCTTCTTGCTTCCCCCAAATCTCCATAATCATTAAGTACCTTGTTAAAAACCTTCAAGTCTTTAATCCTAAGCCTTCCCCACCTTTAGGAGCTGTCACAGTCTCCCATCAAACTAAGTAGAACTTCTTTGCCTCATCTGCAGCATCCCGAAGGAAGGTTCTTTGCAACCTTTCCAACTTCCCATAACAATGGAAGGTGCATTGAAAAGGGACATGCAATATGTGGGAATATTCAATAAAATGCTCTTAATAAGCACTTCCTCCCCTTCTTTGAACAAACTATCTCTTCTGCCACTCTTCTCTACCCTCTGAATGATCGGATTTCAAACGCCGTATTCCAGTCTTTACTCTCCAAGATATAAAAGCTGGTCTCCTTGATCGAGGAATAGGACCTTTATTTACTCTCAATTTGTCTCCCTCTCTTTCTGTGACCTGCGATTCTCATCAAAATCGTGAAACACAAACTTGACTTGAATTTCGTGGAATCTACTTTAAAATGATTCTCTCATGTCTTTTTTTTCCATGTCATTGCTTTGTGTTGAACTCTTTGCATTGGATCATTTTGGTGTAACCACTGTCTAAAGATTAATTACATTTGTTATTGACAATTTTATCCAAGTCTCTCTCTCTTTGATTGATGGCAGTTCATCCAAGTCTTTCTCTCTTTGATTGATGAAAAAGTCAATTGCTTTACTTTGATATTTTTTCTTGAAACATGACTTGCATCAGATTTAGTGAATGTTGTTGAGAATGTAATTGTAGCATTTATCAAGGTGTTTTATTATCTATTCGGTGCTCCTATTTTAGATTCATTTGTACTCAATGGAACAATAGGATTACTTCTTTGCCTTTCTCCTTCTGATTATGATGTGCTATTTGAGAACCTTTTGCTGCTGCAGATTATAATATGCTTGAGGATGTTAAAAGATTTGCTGAATCTTCTAGAAGAATGAGACAGAGGCTATGTGGCTACGCTCATTTTAAGCTTCCTTTACCTCTTAAAAACCTTCGTAGAGCTGCAACCAGACGCAGAACCAAAATACAGTTTCTGTCCAGTGGAATGTCAAAGAGAGAGAAAAATCAAACGTATTACGACAACAGGTGAATTGTTGATCCCAAATGCTTAAAGTTGCAGTGATGTTCTGTTCTTTGGTCAACTAATCATCTTTATGGTATTTATTTCTCTGCTTTGATTATAGTATCACCAGTTTTACGAATCCATTCAAATGACTTGATTTGGATCCCGGAAACTGAAGAAATGGAGAACTCCTTCCTCTGCCAACTTGTCTGTATTTTCTTAGTCAAAAAATGAAACTCTGGAGGTTCTCATCTTCCATGTCATAAAAGCAGAAAGTTCGTCACTGGCCATTTGGCTTAATTGTGTCCTTAGCATTTGACATTCTTTATTTTCCTTTCGCTCTTCAATTTCCATCTTTTGCCTTGTTTAGAGCCACTCTAGTAGCATCTGTGGAAATCATTTTATCGTACTTGTTCTGAACTACGTAATGACTTGATCCTCTTCACTGAGGTATGCAGGCAACTTAGAGTTCTATTCTAAGCTTGGTCACCTTAAGATAAACTAAGGTCCTTTTCCAACACAGTAAAAAATGTGTTTAAACTACCAACTCTTGATTGTTGAAGTGTTGAAAAAGAAGCAAAATTAATGAGAATGCGCAATAAGGCGAAATGGAAGGAATTTATTTCTGATTAGAATTTTTACTGTAAAAGAAGGAAAAGGAAAAAAAGTGTCTCTAGTCTAATCTAAACACAATTTGTAATTGATAAGGTTTTGATGCATAGCTTCTGGACACTCCTTTTGTTTTCTAAATTAGAGTCGTTAGCTGGGCTACACGGTCATGCTCCTTTCCAACAACCGAGGCTCTTAATTTGGCTTCTTCAACTTCATCCTCGGTAGCTTCTATGAGGACTTCTAAGTTCTCTTTTTTAGTGCAACTTTTCTATCTTCTCTTTTACCTTATCTAGGGATTGACAAATATATGGCACTTCTTCAACCTTTTCGTGTTCTTCAATCATGGCATTTGTAGGATGTTCTCCATTCTCCAACTCCCAAAAACAGCTATGATCTTGAAGTTTCTTCAACCTTATCGAATAGAGTCGATCGTGCCTAGCCATATGGAGCAGCAAATTTGAAAAAGGACGACAATGAGTTCCTCGGAGAAATTTCCACATCCTTCCCACCCATTATTGTGGCATGGATTACTTGGACTTCTTCAAGCTCAAAAACACGGTCTACATCACTTTCGAAAGCTTAATCTAAATCACGATTCAAAATATCAAGATACACTCCTTTCTGTGGTTTAGGACAACTATTTTTCCATCAAGCACAGATATTGCAACTGTAGGATGTTTGTGTAAATTAGAGCATGATTTTGCTCTAACTCCATCACAAGAAATAATAATTGCCTCTTCCTCTGCTTTAGCTGTAGAAGATGATTTCCTTAGGTCCATTCTGGCTATACACTCATCACTATGTTGCTGTCTTCCTAATTGCAATGCTCCAACACTGTTTGGCTGCATAAAAAAGGAGGACAAACAATTAGTCATGTCATTTTAGGTATACTCGGAAGGCTGAAAGTTTTAATCGTTACCTTTATAGTAAGAGCTGTCATAGTCTTAGAAGGGCTACCAGAGCTGTCAAGAATCTTAATGATAGGCAAATCAATGTTCCTAATCTGCTTGAAGATCACTTCACTCACTTCCAAAAACAATCTCAATGATTGTTACCACTCTCGTCTTGAGATACAATAGATACACCTAATGGAAATGAACTTTTGCCATCTTGATTAGTTTGAGCATAAATGTTTTCTCTTTGAAATCCTTCACGTAGCTGGGGTCTTTGCCTTTGTACAGCCCAATCACTATAAACTTCAAAATGGAGGCTTGTCGATCACTAAAACCTCATTGCCATGTTCCTGAAGATTATTAGTAATTGAATCGGCAACATTTTTTCAAGGATTGCTTGTTATTCTTGTGAGCTAAGAAGGCAGAGAAGTGAGGTTCTTTTCACTCTAGCTTGTTATTCTTGCTTTTAGAGATGTTTAAGTAAAGAATTAAGTGATATGTTTGCACCACATTCTTCCACACTGTGTCTCCTTTAAAAGAGTTACTGACCTTGGCTAGCTTGACTTAGAATCTCATATATTTGTGGCCTGTCCTGCATCATTAGGTGGATGATGCATGAGAAAGTAAATTGCCTAATGTGGGAAAAATTCTCTTATGTTAAGATCATAAGATCAGAGGTTTGTAGAAGGGCCTAATGATGGATATTGTAACGCCCCAAAGTTTCGGGGCTTGTCAACCGGCAAGACTGTGCGTGCCAACTAGACCGCACCCCTGTCAGCTATGCAGGCGGCATGTGCTGAAGGAATGAGCTGAAGTTGGAGATGAGACAAAGGGGCATAACAAGAGGCAACAAACATCTATATATGTTGCATGACATGTCCTAAGAGCGCCAAGGTGATTTGAAGAGGGCTTGGTGTAAGCCCAAGGGGGTGGAGGCATGGTGAGGACCGTGTGCGGTGTTCGATGTCAGCGCCGTGCCATTTTGAGCTATAAGTGGAATCTAAGGATTCCGGTTTAAAGTGTTGATATTTAGGGTACCTTATGTATGCTTACCAAATTTGGGGTCATTTGAAGTCTGTTTGGATAGGGGCTTGACTTGGCCAAGGTCCAATGGCATTGTCGTAATTTGCTGATTGGTCCGAAGGCCATAACTCGTTCCATGAGTATGGGAATGGGATGAAACTTCATGGAGGTGTGAAGGAAGTCAAGAGAAAGGAATAGGAACAAACGACACCCAATTTGGAGGTCGGATGGATAGTCTAAGCCCCAGTATGATTCTCGGGCAGAATGATGTCTAGTGCCAGACATTGGGATTATTTATTTTAAGCATATATAAGGGGGTATACATGGTGACAGCCTACCAGTCTCCCCCGGGTGTGTCGACAAATGGCCACCCCAAGTGTGCTGTCTTGAGGGACAACCTCAAGGGCTTGCCTTGGCATGTCAAAGGAATGCGCAAGGTACTCATAGGGCTCGGGAACCCTATGGTCAACACAGGTCGGGTGGACTAGCGTTGGGCGCCCCGACAAGGCTAGGGGTTGGCTATATGAATCGACATGCCCCGCGGGCTGTCTAAGTGATGGAAGGATGACTCCAAGCCGATAGAGCAATCGAGATACTCTCCCCAAGAGACTCGTGAGCTGACTTGTGAGCTTGGCCAAGGTTCAGCCAAGCGAGCAAGGGTCCGTTGGCCTAAACGCGCAGTTGTGGGGCGACACTGTGCTATGGAAGTTGGATGCAAGTTGCGTGGGCTATGTTTGTCTATGCCATAAGACATGAGAGGGCATGACTAAGGAAGACGCTTGAGACAAAGGCCAAGGATCGAGGGTTGCCCTGCTCGGGCAAAACAAAGGCCAAGTGCACAGGCACAAGGCGATGCCAATCTTGAGGATAGGACTGTGCATGCGATGGCGATGCTCAGGCCCAGGCGAGGGACGAGTATGTCCGTAGCCATCCCCAGGAGCGCATATGGATGAGATCCAAGGATTGAAGGTGCGCCACAAGAGTTGCTTATACGTTGTCCATGTCAGCCGACATGTTGATAGAGCGGCACCAAAGGGAGCAAACCTCTAAGGTGAGCTTCCCACAGGCACGAGATCGTGCTAAGGACGTGGGAAATGAGGAAGGTTGGCCCATAGTCGGGGGAACCATGGGCGCCGCAGTGACGCTGACACAGTGAAGAATGAGCCCATGACAATATGCTTTGCTATATGTCCTCCAGGTGATAATACATTTGGGTGCCATTACCACCTAGGTGAGACGTATTGGTAGGTTTCTGTCTGGCATATGCAGCATAACTCTTGTATTTAGAACACGTATGTGAATGATAGGGCATGCATAACATATTTTGTATTAGGTGCAAATATGTGATTGAAGCTTATGGTCCATATAGCATTCATCGATGGAAAAGGCCTTTTCTAGTGGGCCTTTGATAAATATATTCTTGTGCTTCCTTTCATGGAAAAGGCCTTCCCTAGAGGGACTTTGGTAATATGCTCCTGCTGTTTGTGTTGAAAGTATTTTAGTGGATGAGTTTCTTGTCTCGAAGGAAAGTTAAGAGTCATTTTGTCGGTCATTGGTGGAAGCGTGTCTTTGGAACATTGCATAGCCTGAAGAGGGTGGTGTTCTACCTGGACTTTTACTGAGCGGAGGCAATTTCACAATGAAAGGCTATGCTTGTGACAGTTTGAGAAGTAGTCAGATGTATATTATAGCTTACCTAATGTCCTATGAAGGATTTCTTTAGTTACTTTCCTGACTTATATGTGTGATGCTCTTGATCAACTTCTTACTACCAAGTTTTTGTTGCTGTAGCAATGTCTGATTCCCATGTATCTGTTCTCTCAATTTTAACATTCTAGGGAGTGATGGAGAACTCTGCTATAGTTGAGCTTTAGTTAAGATTTGATTGCTGATTTATCATCATCATTATCAACAAGAATCAGTATATCGCTTTGTCTTTCGTTGATGTTCTCTTCCCCTAATCATTGTGAATCAAAGATATGGGTACCCATTATCTTATGTTGGTATGTCTTGGTATATATTTTCGGAAATTATAATGCACAACACTTTTATGTATTTCTCCCAGGAATAAGTTCATATCTTGGACAATTGAATGGCGGTTTAATTCAACAGATGTCGTGTTGATTGACCATGGGTAAATGCCCTAAACGAACTTTATCCTTTTGTTTACTAAAGTATTCTCTATTTAGAAATAGTATTGATCTGCATATTATTAAAACCACCTTGAGAAGCTTTGAGCAGTTATAATTGCTTTCGTTGCAGAGTACGTGAAGACACAAGTCTCTTCTCTGTGCTTGAAACTCATCTGAAGCCTGGCCCCTGGAATCATCCACTGAAACAATTTTGTGAAGAATCTTTGGACTTTCTTAAACTTTTCATTCGCAAACATCCAAAGGTCTCTCTCTTTGTTTTGTTTTAAACTTTGTTTGATATGATCATGTTCTCGAGTACACACAGTCAAAGCTGCTATATGAAAATCTGTTCTCTGCATAAAGCTGAGTACAAAGTTCCAACTTCTGGATAGAAAGACATATATTCAGACAGAGAATACTCTTGCCTTTTAAGTTGCTATATGAAATCCGTTCTCTGCATATAGCTGAGTACAAAGTTCCAATTTCTGGATAAAAAAGACACACATTCAGAGAGACAATACTTTTGCCTTTTTTAATTCTGTTCTAAATTCCAGGCGTGATAACTTCAGTTAGTAGGTCATTTATTTTAGTGTTAACAATCGGAAGTACATAATCTTCTATTTACATTGATGCTTGTGTCTTGTGTAAAACCATTATCTTGCTCTTCTTTGCATGCGATCTTTTACGAAACACTGTTCATGTTATTTTTCTGAAAGAGACGTCCTTTTTGAATAAATTGGCTCTTCGTCCTGTTTTATTATAACAATGACATCTGTCGGAGCATGTGCTGCATGATCCTGGATGTTTATTAAGCACTGTTTGAGTGCTTGATTCTGCTTACTCATTCACTTATTTCTTGTGGGTAAATTTTTGCTCTTTTTGTTTTACCATTAATGTCTAATATTTATTTGATTGCAGGGATCAAAATCACCTTTTTATCAATTAAATATAAAAGCTCCATTGCGTGAGCAACTAGCCAATAAAGTTATTTTGGAGTACCCCGTCATTTATGTTTTTCTGCCATCACACAGTTATGATTTTGAAGTAATCAAATATTCCATTCCTCGAAAAGTTGAGCCAAAAGCGCCAGATTGCAGTGATAGTCCAAGTCCAAGAGGGGTGACGTTCAAGGAGGAGGATATAGGGGATGGTGGATCAACAGACCCACGCATTTCAGATCTCTTGAATTGTGCCGGGTTAAGTCTGGCATCCCAGACCTCTAATAAGCCATTAGACACATTATCATTTGTCAAGGGGACCACATCTTTCTTTAACAGACATTTTAGTGAAGCTGATCAAGACGTAGTTGGTGATACATGCATAACTTTTGATTCAGAAGTTTTGTTAACGAAAGAGAAGGATCTGAGTGGAGAAATGGATTGGTCATTGCTGGGTGACGTTTTGCCTGTGGAAGATGAATTAGAGGAAGGGGAGATAGCTCCAGTTTGATCACATTGTCCACCTTAGTGGTGTTTCCAAGATTTGCCATGTCGGATTAAAATGGTTCTCTTTGTATACCCACTGATTCATGTAAGGTGCAGTATTTGTTAGCTTTGCTGGGCGACGAGAATTGGTTCCTGTACAACATCGATTTTACATGGAAAAGAGGTTCATAATCTGATGAGCTGGATAGAGTGTAGTTTCATTTTGTAGATTTTACGTAGAAGCAGTGTACCCTTTGTCGTTCAGTTATCAGCAGCATTCTTGGTTCTATATGGTAACTTGTTCCACAATCAAGCAATTTTAAAACTATAGTTAAGTGTCCCTTTCACAATATATGTTGTGAGTTGTTTTTAATATATTTGATATCAGTATTCTCTTTGTTGAGAAAACTAAGTGGGAAAATTAAGTGGGAGGTGACAAAAGTCTTTGTTTACGCCAGAGTGACTCAAGTGATCTATTTTTTTTTTTCTTTTTTGAAAACCCCAGGAAACGACAATTTCGGTCACTCTATGGTGAGTAATTTGTGGTAATTTATTTACTGTGCAATAACTCACAAACCACGCAGGTGTAAACAACATTAGGCTAGCTCCAAGAAATGAGTTCATGGCTGAGCGGCAAATAGAAGTTAGATTCGATTCCAGGTCTCCCACATGAGAGACTCACCTTTCAACCACTCAATCATGTCCTTACAAAGTTTTTTTATGAAGTGTCAGAATGGAAAAGATCAATGTATTCCCTTCGTTTCTAATTAGTTGTCATCCTTACTAAAGTTAGATATTTCTTAATATTTTTCGTTTAAGAAAATCAATGATTAATTAGTAATTTATTTCCACTTTGTAGTTTAGTCAGGTTACCTTCTAGTTAATGTTTTTCTAAAGAGGCATAATTAGTTAGATTACCTTCTAGTTAATGTTTTTTAAAGAGGCGTGCAACTTAAAAAGGTGGCAGTCAAAGGAGAGTGCAAATTAAAAAGGTAACAACTAATTAGAAACGGCAAAGATACTTGACCAAGTCTTTAGGAAGTTAGTTGTTAGTTAGTTTCCTTTATTCTAGCAAGTTTAGATAGTCTTACAGATTATTAGGTAGTAAGTAAATCAGTGGGTTAGTGGACCTAAATGTTAGATTTTTCAGTTTAAATGTGAGCCTATTTATAGGCAAGTCTCTTTACTTTCATTATGCATCAGAAATAAAAATATCACTGCAGTAATTTACTTCTCATTTGCTCTGTTTTCTGTCCACTTTCTCCTTTAGTTTTCTTTTTCCTTTCCAACAAATCTGGTATCAAAGCCAGGTTTCTTTTTGAAATTGAGTGAATCGTGAGGCTTATATCAATTGAGTATTTGAGTGGAAAGAAAGAGAAGGTGTGAGAGCAAAACAAAGTGGCAGTGAATTGTGAGGTTTCGCAACCCCTCATGCCAATTTTTACTGGTGAAAAGTATGAGTTTTGGAGTATCAAAATGAAAAATCTTTTCAAATCTCAAGGGGTTTGGGAGCTGGTGAAAGCAGGCTTTGTAGATCAAGCAGGCTCTGACAAAGAGGCAGACAAATTGAAAGGGATAAAAAAGAACGATGCCAAAGCGTTGTTCCTAATTCAACAAGCAGTCCATGACACAATTTTTGCAAGAATTGCAACAGCAACTACATCTTCGGAGGCATGGAAGATTTTAAAGAAGGAATTTCAAGGTTCAGCTAAGGTGATTACGGTAAAATTGCAGACTTACCGTCGTGACTTTGAAACTCTTTCTATGAAAAGTAATGAATCTGTTCAAACTTATTTGTCTCTTGTTAATCAAATGAAGTCTTATGGTGAAGATATATCTGAAGAAACTGTTGTAGCAAAAGTTTTAAGGAGTCTTACTCCAAAATTTAAAAATGTTGTTGTTGCGATAGAGGAATCTCATAACTTATCTGATTATACTTTTGATGAACTAATGAGTTCTTTGCAAGCTCATGAAGGGAAGATCCTAAGGTCATATGAAAAAAATGAAGAGAAGGCATTTCAGGTGAAGGGGGAGTCCACTCATAAGAAAGATAAGCTAGAAAACTTTGTAAATCGTGACCGAGGCAGAGGTGGCTTTCGAGGAAGACGTCATGGAAGAGACCAAGGAAGAAGTTGAGATAGAGGAGGATCAAATGAAGAGAAGCAGAACAGAACGTTTCTATGCAACTACTGCAGAAAACTAGGTCATAAAAAAGTTTATTGCTGGCAAAAGCAGAGGATAAAAACAGCTAAGCAAGCTTTGCAGAGGAAAATAATGATGAAAGTAAGCTGTTCATGGCCCTTTATTGTGAAAAAGAGACTCCTAACGATGTTTGATTTTTGGACAGTGGATGTTCCAACCATATGTCTAGAACAAGATCTTTGTTCAAGGAGCTCGATGAGTCCAAAAAGTCAGACGTAAGGCTAGGACACAACAAGAAGATTCAGGTTGAAGGCAGAGGTACTGTTAACATTATGACCAGCCAAGGTAATGCTAAAATTTTAGAAGATGTGATGTTTGTTCCCAGTCTATCTTATAATTTACTTAGCATTGGACAATTAATGATTAGCGGATACTCAATTTCTTTTGACGATGGTGTTTGCACTATTAAAAATAAGAAATCTAGGAAAACGATTGCTAAAGTTCCAATGACTAACAATAAAATGCTTTCTTTCGAAGTTTCAATGGTCGAGAAATGTGCAATGGTAGCTAGTGGTGATAATGAAACTAGACTATGACATCTGCGTTATGGGCACTTAAACGTTAATGGGTTGAAGTTATTAAGTCAAAAGAAATTGGTTTTTGGATTGCCAAAAGTTAAGAATCTTGATTTTTGTGAAAGATGTGTTTATGAAAAGCAAAGTAAAAAGATTTTTCCTGTAGGCAAGTCTTGGAGAGCTTCTGTTTGTCTTGAGTTAGTTCATGCAGATTTGTGCGGTCCTATGAGTGTTGAGTCCTTAGGGGAAAGTCGATACTTTTTGCTTTTTACTGATGACTATAGTCGTATGAGTTGGATATATTTCTTGAAATTTAAATCTGAAATATTTGACAATTTCAAGAAATTTAAATCTTTTGTTGAGAGGCAAAGTGGATGTAAACTCAAAACTCTTCGGACAGATAGAGGTGGTGAGTTTATGTCTATAGAATTTAGTTTCTTTTGTGAAGAAAATAAAATACATCGGGAGCTCACAACACCTCATACACCGGAGCAGAATGGTGTAGCCGAACGAAAGAACCGCACAGTTGTTGAGATGGGCAGAAGCATGATGGAAGGGAGAAGTTTACCGAAATATTTTTAGGCTGAAGTTGTTGCCACTGTTGTCTATTTGTTGAATATTCCCCCCACCAAGGTTGTATATAATCAAACACCATATGAAGCTTGGAGAGGTAACCAGCCCAAGGTAAGCCACTTATGTGTCTTTGATTGTATAGCTTATGCATTGGTAAATTCATAAGATCGACGTAAGCTTGATGAAAAATGTGAAAAATGTATCTTTGTTGGATATATTGCACAATTCAAGGCTTATAAGCTATATAATTCAATGAGTGGCGAAATTACGGTCAATAGAAATGTTGTGTTTAATGAAGATGGAACTTTAATTCTGAAAATGAAAGTTCAAATATTCAATTATTGCCTTCTGATGATATTGTTGATCAAAAGTATGTAGCAGTTCCTGGTTTGGCAGGTCCATCAACTACCTCATCAGTTGCACCAACAACTTCTTCAATATTAGAAGAACCTTCAGCTAAGCCAACTCCATTAAGAAGATCAATAAAGGATAGAAACCAAATCTCAGATATGCTGACAGTACATCTTTTACTTTTGCTTTACTTGTTTCAGATCCTATTTTCTTTAAAGATTCCGAAGGAGAGGATAAATGGTGTAAAGCTATGGAAGAGGAGTTGTCAGCTATTCAAAAGAATCAAACTTGGGACTTGGTAAATTTGCCCGAAGGAAAGAAAACTATTGGGATCAAATGGGTGTTTAGAACCAAATATCATGCAGATGACAGCATTCAAAAACACAAGACAAGTCTCGTCGCAAAGGACTATTCTTAACAATAAGGTATCGACTTCAACGAAACTTTTTCTCCTGTTGCCCACTTTGAAACTGTGAGAACTTTTTTAGCCTTGGCTGCGAAATAAATTGTCTAGTGTACCAATTTGATATTAAATCCACTTTTTTAAATGGTGATTTGAAAGAGGAAGTTTATGTCTCACAACCTGAAGGTTTTGTAGTTAATGGTAAAGAAGATAAGGTTTATAGGTTAAAAATGGCACTTTATGGCTTAAAGCAAGCGCCACGAGCATGGTGCGTCAAAATTGATTCTTATTTCCAGGAGAGTGGCTTTGAAAGGAGTAACAATAAGCCTACTCTTTATATAAAAAGAGGAGGTAAAAATAATTTTCTGATTTTTTGTCTTTATGTTGATGATATGATATATATGGGTTCGAATGAGTCAATTGTCACTGAATTTAAAGATTACATGATGAAGAATTTTGAGATGTCTGATTTGGGACTGTTGCATTACTTTCTTGGTCTTAAGGTGAAACAGGAAGTTGATAGCATATTTCTTTCACAAAGAAAGTATGCAACAGATCTTTTGAAAAGGTTCAATATGGTAAATTATAATGTTGCTGCTATTTCGATGAATATCAATGAGAAGTTGTGTCGTGATGATGGTTCTGAAATGACAAATGTGTAGTTGGTGGTTTGAACTACTTGTCTCATACAAGATCAGACATTGCTTTCTCTGTCGATGTCGTATCCAGATTTATGCACAATCCATGCAAGCTTCACCTTGGAGCTGCAAAGAGAATACTGAGATATATCGATGGGACATCAGATCATGGAACTTGGTATTCTAAGGTAACAAATTTCACATTAGCTGGTTTTACTGATAGTGACTATGCAGGCAACATTGATGACAGAAAGAGCACCTCTGATTTCTTGTTTAACCTTGGATCTGGAGCAATTTCATGGAGTTCAAAGAAGCAGGAAGTAGTGGTCTTATCAACTTCAGAGGCTGAGTATATTGCAGCAACTTCTGCAGCCTGTCAAGCATTTTGGTTAAGGACACTTGTTGCAGATTTTAATCAGAAATCAGCTGGTGCGACTGAGATTTTTTGTGACAATAGATCTGCCATTGCGATGACGAAGAGGCCAGCTTTCCACAGTAGAACAAAGCACATAGATATTCCCTATCACTATATTTGAAGTCTTGTTTCTACTGGAGAAATTATTTTGAAGTCTTGTGATATAAATGAGCAAGCATCAGACATCTTCACCAAGTCACTTCCGCAAGCAAACGAGTTCTTCAGAGGTCAACTTGGAGTTTGCAGTTTTGAATCAAGGGGAAGTGTTGAGAAATGATTCAAAGATACTTGGTCAAGTCTTTAGGAAGTTAGTTGTTAGTTAGTTTCCTTTATTCTAGCAAGTTTAGATAGTGTTGCAGATTATTAGGTAGTCAGTAAATCAGTGGGTTAGTGGGGACCTAAATATTAGATTTTTCAGTTTAATTATGAGCAAATAGGCAAGTCTCTTTACGTTCATTATGCATCAGAAATAAAAATATCACTGCAGTAATTTACTTCTCATTTGCTCTGTTTTCTGTCTACTTTCTCCTTTAATTTTCTTTTTCCTTTCCAACAATTAAACCATAGCCTAATACACCATGTAGTATATAGGACTAAAATAAAAAACAGAGAAAGAAAAAAATCAATAATTACGAATTCCATCTGTATGATTAAAAATAAAATTGCATTTGACTAATACTATCATAACAACGTGGTCATAGATCATGACACAAAACTAATTAATATGATAAAACTTGATTAGGTTTGATATATACATCGTGCAGACGTGTGTGTGTTTATTAAACATGTTGCTAAGTATATAGTGTTATGGCATAATGCAGAATCAAGATTAGTTCAAATCAAAAGAAACCAATTAAAATACAAGAGCCTAATCAGCATTAGCAGACATTATTAATTTAAAGAAAATCTGGATATTTTTTCTCTTAAAAAAAATATCATTGTGATTTGCTAATTTGCTACCTCCTTTTCCTTTAAGTAGTTTATGCAGAAAAGTTTTTAGGCTTAAAATTTATGTATAAGACGTTTAATAACTTAATTAAGTATAAATAACATAAATATCAACCCATTTGAAAATAATTATACTCTGTTCCACTTTTTTAATTATTTTACTCTCTCTCCCTATTAATATACATAACATAGCATTCTGTATATATGTTAGGATTTTTGTAATATGTTTAGGGAGTTCGAATTTTTTGTAATATTGAAAATATAAGTTGTGTATTTGTGTAATTTTTTTACTTAATTAAAGTGTCCAGCGGATATAATGATCCATATAATTTACAAAAGTGTTTGAGGATCTGCAATATACGCATGATGATATATAATTGAAGTGTTCGATTTAAAAATTGCGGCGGAATGGCAAAAACTCTTTCATCTTTAATTAGAGATTTCGAATTGAAATTTGAGTATAAAATTATTTTGTTAGAAAAGTGTTATATCCCATAACAGTTGGACTTTTCAAAGTGAATGATCTAGAATTAATTGGGCCCCAAAAATAAATTTAGAAAGTGATTCTAAATTTGTAAAAAAGAAAGATCAAATTACGTAGCTAGGGTTTGCGTATTTAGGGTAACATGGATAACCCAAAAAATGTTATTTTCTTTAGCCTAAAATAAGTGAATTTTTGTGCACATTTAATAAATGAAATTAGACATAAATTATATTTTACTTTTCATTTTACCTATTATATTCTTAATGGTTTAATCGATAAGAATTATTAAATTACAACTCTACCCTTCGTATGTATACGATGAAACGATCCATCCAAGACCAATTCTCTCTTTATCTTGTATCTCTGTTTTTTCTCATTCACGGACAGTGACCTTTGAGTGCCATCATGTACTTTTTATCATTCACTAGCGTTATATACTCACTTTTTAAAGTTTTACTTTATCACTTTTAGACTTGACATTTTAATTGACATAACTATTTTTTCGTGCCATTTCTATTAATTGATATTTAGTACTATTAAGTTTTAAAAATTATTTGAGAAATAAGTAATTAATATTAGGATCATTTGAGATTTTTTTGTTTTAATATTTTCTATGTTAAAAGTGACAAGTAAAAAATACTCCCTCCATTTTAAAAATAATGACTTACTTTCTTTTTTAGTTCATTTAAAAAAGAATGACATTTTTCCTTTTTTGACAATATTTTAATTTCTACTTTTCACATGACATATTTAGGACCACAAGATTAAAGAATATTTTGATACATTTGACACAATTTTAATTTAAAGCCACAAAATTCAAAAGCTTTCTTTATTTTCTTAAACTTTGTGTCAAGTCAAAATAGGTCGTTCTTTTTGAAACGAAAGGAGTAAAATTTTATTTTAGAAATGAGTGACAAATAAAAAATTAATGGAGGGAGTATATACGCAAATCTTTGATATGTTTGGCTTTTATGAAACTTGTTGACTTAATCTAGTGCACTATATAAGTGATTCTTAATTAATGAACGTTGCTCTTTCAGTTTTAAAATAGTTGGTTTTTGTTTGAAGAATATTTGTTTCAATTTAGTTATTTTTTTTTATGAAATTAATAGAATGTAATTATGTTCTTTCGGTATTATCCTTATCATTAAATAACTAAACAAAATATGTACTTAAATGTATATTTTTAAAATATAATTAATAAGACTAATTTGCTATAAAAGTCCCTAATAAATTATTTTCTAAGGTGTAGTATCAAATCAACAAGGATTAACTATTCTGAAACAGAGGAAGTATTAATTATTGATGATTCTAACAACTGAATTATTCTCTCCGTCCCAAATTAAAATGACACATCTATTAAGAAAATAATGATTAGTAATGTAACTTTATCATTTTACCCCTATTAATTGTGTTATGATGTTAGTTCCAATATTGATGGAGTTATTATATGGTTGATACCAAAGCACTTTTTGCATAGATAATTAGGATTATTTGATTACCAAAATCTTTGCAACATTTTTCAAGATTTGATAATTCAATACTAGTAACAAGAAGTAATCAATTACTAAGGGGTCGT
>NC_061111.1:144297918-144300755 GCF_002878395.1 Capsicum annuum
TAAGGGTATAATGAAAAAAAAATTATCTTGTCTTGATTAATGAAATAGACAAGTAAAATGAGAAATCAAATTAAAAAATTTGAGATGAATAATTTGGGATGCAGAGAGTATAAAATTGGAGGGGGTAAATTTATTTTTAATTGAGTTGGTGAAAAGCTCACAAGTAATTAGAACACTTTGAACAAATGTTCATAAGATAAAGAGCCCGTTTGGATAGATTGAAAAAAATGACTTTTAAAAAGTTTTTTAAAAGTCTTTTGAAAGTGTTGAACTTATTTTAAAAATAAGCAATTACGTGTTTGGATAAAAGTGCTGAAACTGAAGAAAAAAGTTATTGATGTGTTTGGTAAACACGTGCTTTTAAGCATTTTTTTGGGTCAAAATGTCTGAAATACCCTTAAAGTTGCCAACGATATATAGAGTTGATTATTATTAATTTTTATTTCTAAAATGATTCAAATTAAAAATAATATTTTCATGAATGACTATTAATTTGTGCACTAAAATTTTATTTTTATTTTCTTAAAAGAGTTTAAATCATTAAGCAAGATACATATGTTACTAATCATTATAATTACATTAATAGATAAATAGTTGGTCACAAATGATGCTATTTATTTGATAAAAAGACTCTTAATTAAAAAAGATATTACTCGTTGATTGAGTAATGACTATCACTATTAAAACATTGGCGATTACGAATGTTGCGATCATTCATTAATCGTTTATGAAGTTGTATATCTTCAATGTGTATTCTCCATATATTTTGGTTGGTGAGTTATTTTTTTATTAGAGAAATTCATATGTTGTACAATAATAAATGTCTAAATTTAATAGAATATATTAAAGAGGGGAATAATATATAAAAATTCATATTTCATAAATTAGAATTTTCATACAAAAGAAGTACTAATATAGCTACACAAGGGTAATTTTTTGATAAGGGGAAATTTTGAGGGACAAAAATGTCTTTTAATTGATCAAAATACAATGACTTATAAGCCAAAAAAAATAAGTTGAGAATTGAAGCTTTTAATTTTTGACTTATAAAAAATAAATTTTAACTTTGTAAAAGCAATTTTGAAACTTTTCAAACACTCAAAAAGGTATTCCCTCCATTTAAAAAAGAATGAATTATTTTATTTTCCATTTAAAAAAGAACGACCTCTTTTCCTTTTTAGCAATTTTTAAATTTTAACTTTTCACATGACATATTTAAGACTACAAGATTGAAGGAGATTTTGGTACATTTGACACATCTTTAATTTAACACCACAAAATATAAAAATCTTCATTATTTTTTTAAATTTCGTGTCAAGTCAAACTAGATCATTCCTTTTTAAACGGAGAAAGTAAAAACAGTTTAAAAACTATTTTGACCAAAATATAAGTTCATCCAAACACCCAAAAGTGCACAAATTAAAGTTGACACTGTTAGGTGTATTTATATATTGATGTAGTTGAACCCAATTATTAAATAAATAAACGGAAAAGGCTCAAAAATACTCTTGAACTATCTAAAATAGCTCAAAAATGCCTTTCGTTAATTTTTTGGCTCAAAAATACCCCTCCGTTAAATATTTGGCTCAAAAATACCCCCTCTAATGGAATTCGAAAAATGATAAAAAAATACCCTTGAAATATCTAAAATGACTCAAAAATACTCTTTTGTTAAATATTTGGTTAAAAAAATACCCCTTCCCTTAATGAAATTCCACCAAACATGAGATAAAAAAAAAACTACGTGACTATGTCACATTACCATCCACATGTAAAATGTTAGTATTTTTTAATTATATGACATTTCTTTCTTCTTTATTTTTATTTTTATTTAAAAACGTCAGTAAAACGAATAAAATTTACACGATTTTTTATTTTTAATCAAAGTAGACAAACGGTGGTTACATAATACTTTTTTTTGAAAAAATTTATTAAATGTAACATCGCTGTTATCAATTTTTTTTTATCATCTAAAAAACAAGTTTTTTTCTGTTAATAGGTTTAAAAGTGTGAAACCCAACAAAAGAGTCTTATTAAACTGATAAACCCATTAATTATTAGGCCGTATAAAAGTTAAAATTAAAATTTACTCGTAAAAGTAACAAATTTCAAACTAAACTTCAAATTAGTAACTCAAAAGATGTGTTTGGCTTTGCTAGCTTTTACTCAAAATGTTTATGTTAAAATGATTTAATAAATACATCCTCTAATCTAAAATTAATGAATCTTTGAATGTGACACACATTTTCAAAAAGTTAATGAATAACATAATTAAATAATAATTTATCAATATTAAGTATTATTTTACTTCTTTTCAAACTTGTTCTAAAAATAATAAGATTATTCATCAAAATTGAATTTAGAAAAATGAATTCATTTCGAATGATTAAACAAGTGTTGAAAGGAATTCATTTATTTTGAAAAAGAATTTGCATGTAGTAAATTCAACTCAATTATTAGTACATCAACATTTGTTAGCTTAAAAGTTAAAATTCTATCTCCTCTTCCAAGTCAACATCAGATCAAGATCAAGCTGTCCCTCATCCCAAACGACAATAACAAGATGAAATTTAGAACTTTCAAAACACTAATGAAAAGGTGAAATCTAGAACTTTTAAAACACTAATGAAGAAATTAGCAAAAGATTGGTTTTTTGATTTTTCCGTTTCACTGTTTTGCAAAAAAATAAAAATAAAAATAAAAATAAAAATAAAAATAAAGAAGAAAGGAATGTCATATAATTAAAAATACTAATATTTTACATGTGGATGGTAATGTGGCATAGTCACGTGATTTTTTTTTATCTAGGTGGCATGCTTGGTGGAATTTCGTTAAAA
>NC_061111.1:144303755-144310295 GCF_002878395.1 Capsicum annuum
TATTGTTGCATAGAACTTATTAAAAGTAATGTAAATAGAAAAATTGAATGCCTATTTGTGAGTTGAGAAGACTGCAGTAGCTCGTATATTGATATGTGAAATTGTTTATAAGCATATCAGATCTTATAATATATAACTTTAATTTTTATCATAAAACATGTTCATTATAAAATGATAATACAAAGTTATAGATATTTTTACTACTTTTTAGAATTTATGAGTATAAATTATATTTTTTTAAAAATAAATATTTATTTCAAATACTATGATCAAATATATGATGAAATTTCATCTAAAATCTTTATCAAAAATTAATTGTCAAAAATATTTAAGAATATATAACCAAATACAAGCTTAAATTCGGGCTAATACCTATTGAATATTTCCATTTTTTGGAAGTGTTTCAATTACACATATTTTTTTGGAGAGAGCCAAAAAATAAAATGTCCACATGTACCTCACACTCAGTTGACATGACAAAGCTATCAATGAGATAGGGGACACATATATTCAGATTCCAAATAATAAGGAATATTTTAAAAAATGACAAAAAAAAATAAAAATCAAAAACTCTGTTCCTTCAAATTGTTAGGATCATAGAGAGAGTTTTTTAGGGGAGAGAGTAATTTTATGGTAACATCCGTGGATAATCTTTATGGCGGACAGATTATTTATATTAATGACCTGAAATATGTATAATTACACAAAGAATGAGAATAAAAGATACAATCTAAAATTCGGGTCGGGGCTCTGCCCCGAACCCCACTTTTGGATGGGAGCTCCGCCTCCCATACCCCGACAACCTCACCGCGTGAACATTAATATATAACAATACGTCACATATTAATCAAGCTTCACAACCTAACACAAATATCCAATGAAGTTTTGGTAATGATTTTTTCAAAAACCTTGATGAAAATCATCTCCCAAAATTATTCATTAGAGAGCAAGAAGGGAACTTTTAAAGAAAATTATCAAGCAAACATTGCAAAATAATTTAGGTAGATAAAACGAAGAAATCATGAGCTGTGAATACTTATTAAAAATTGATTGATTGATTTTTTCAGCATGGGTGAGTTTTCAGGACTGGATAAAACGTTAGTGATTCAAATCTGAAAAAAGAAGAAGATGCAATTGAGGAAAGATAAAAAATGGAGACTATGAATTTGAAGAAATCAATCTCAAATTATAGTTCCTCAAAATTATTTGAGAAAATCACAACTGAATATTATGGTGTTGGGATCGAAAAAACTAGATTTGATTTTTTCCTTTCCTAGTGAGAACTGAGAACTAAGTTTGTCAAGTCTGCCATGGCACCGCCGTTGGTCTTGAAGATTTCCAGTGAGATGTTTGACCTTTAAGTAAAAAATAAAAAAAGAGGATGACAAAAAAAAAAAAAAAAAACAATCATTTTCGTGCACGAAACGTACTCAAAGACAGTGAAAAACGTTGTGATTTGTTATGTCACTAAAATTTGTTTGATTGAAACATGTTTTAAATAATACTATAATTATTTAATAGATGTTAATCTGAATTTAAGTGTCAAAATATCAAACAACTTTTAAGGACGTATTTGAGACTTGGTTATAAAAAAATTTATGGTAGGAAGCGTTATCCTCGAATGAGACTTTATCTGATTTAAATTCAAATTAATCGAACTTTAATACAAATACTGAACATCAAATTAAAAAAAAAAAAAAAACTATTAAGGGACAACAAATGAATTTGGCCTTAAATAAATTATATAAATGCTTACATGTATTGTTACTTTCCAAATTTCTACGTGTCATTGTTTGCCACGTGGGTTACTATTTACCACACTTAGTAATAGTAATGTATGTCAGTACTCGAGCACGTGGGTTACAGTTTACCACATGTATTTGTTTTATTAAAGATTCACATGTATGAATCTGAATACAAGTCTGAATGATTAAGATGTTGTCTATAGATTTGAAAACTAAACGATTAAGATTATTTTTTTTTTAATATTTAAATTTGCAAAAAAATTTAATTTGCATATATAATAAAATCAAAAATACAATTCAAATAAAAAGTTAATTATATATCAGAAAAGTATGTAATTTAATATAATAAAATTATATTATTTGATTGAAAAAAAATATTTATGTTTGTTAGTAATAGTGGAGATGGTTTATAATGGTGGTTGCGGTGACAATAATTGATGTTAGTGATTAATAATATTAGTGGTGATAGTTGTGATGTTTGGTATTATAGTGATGTTATGATGGTGACGGTTGATAGTGATGGTGGTGGTTGTGATGTGACGTTGTTTGATGTTAGTAGTTGGAGGTGTTGATTGTGAAGGCTGAAAAATGAATGCATGATGGTTGACGATGTGTTGGTGTTAGTTGGAGATATTGTTAGTTGTGATGGTGGATATAGTTGTTAGTAGAGATAAATTGTAGCGATGATAGTGATTGAAGTGATGGCAGAGGTAGCGATACTAGTGATAATGGTGGCAGCCACAGAAGAATGTGTGAAGGTTGTAATGTATTAGTGATCGCAGTTAGCGGTAGTGCTAGTTATGATAGATGAGTTGGTCGATAATAGAAATTGACCGGAAGTGATTGATGATGGTGGTGGTGTTGACGGCGGTGATGATGATAAATATAGTTAAAATAATTGAGGTAGTAGGTGTGGTAGTGATTGACAATAGTGGTTAGTAGTAATACCTGTGTGTCAATTGTGGTTGTGATGGTAGAGGTGGTCGATGGTTGACAATATTGGCGGTGGCAGGGGTGGTGACTGATGATTTTGAATAGAGTGGCGGTGAATATTATCCAACACCAAAATACCTTTTCAGACCTATTTAGACTTGATTCTAAATCTGAATGATTGAGACTTATTCAGACCTATTAAGAGCTAAAATCTTAATAAAAAACAAATAAATGATCTAAAGTCTGAACCATTCAGATTCAGACATCCATTAAGTACAAATAAATGAGCCCTTAGTAATAGTTAGGGGTGTACAAACCAAACCGCTAAGTCAAACCGAACCGATGAATCAAATCAAACCGAGAAAAAAAAATGACTTATGATTTGGTTTGATTGGTTTGGTGTTGGAAAAAAACCCCGATCATTCTTGATTTGGTTTGGTATTAGCAAAAATAAAATCAAACCTAACCCAAATCTAACCGACATAATACATATATAATTTTAATTTCTTATACGTAAAAAAATATTACTTATAATCTACTTTTTAATTACTTTTATTACTTTTTTATATTCAGAAAATAGATATATATTTTTGGCCTTTAATTATAATATTTGTCCATTAATAAAAAATTAATGCAAAAATTAATTTTAATATAAAAACCTAAAACTCTTCAATTGCTTCACTTTACATTTTATTTGACAAGTTTTCAGAGAGTTCTTATTATTTCCTCATCTTACTTTCATTTTGCTTTTCTCGTTCTCCTTATTCTCCTCATTCATCAAGTTTTAATTTAGGTTGTTTCTCTTCTTCTCTTTTTTCTTATGGAATGATATTATAGTTAATTATTTTATGGAGTTAAGTTTTTAATAAGTTATCTCCAATTCATCATTCTTTTGTATACTCTCATTTTATGTGAAGAGAACTTTCATACAAACTACTATGACTAGTGACTTAGAAATTGAACCACCGGGTCTCCACATAATATTACTTTAAGAGATAGTAGTTTAGACGTCTTAAGAATTTGCCAACTTAATTTTTCTTAGAACTACTCTACGACCATTATTTTTTTTATCTTTTTAATCAAAATATTTATTTTTTTCTTCAATCACATTATTATTGTAAAAAAGCCGAGAAAATTGAAAAATCGAAAACCCCCGACTAAAATCGAAATAAAAAAATCGATTGTATATTGGTTTGATTTGATTTATAGATTTAGAAAACCGACGTTGTTGGTTTGGTTATATTTTAATGAAAAATCAAACCAACCCGACCTATGTACACCCCTAGTAATAGCAATATATGTGAACACTTTCGAGTATGTATTTTGTTTTGCTTAAGTCATCGACAGACACCTAAAGTTGTCCCGAAAATTCACTTGGACCACCCAACTAAGACTTGTACCTATCAGACCACTAACCCACCCGAAATTTGAACCATTTAAGCATTTTTTTTGTCAATCAGCTAAAACCACAAACTGTGTGCAACTCACTTTCGCTGACGAGGCAAAATGACGAATTAAACTTGGACATTTGACATTAAATTTTAAAAATAATTAAAAAATAATTTTAATTTAAAAAATTATACTTAAATTATTTTATTAATATAATTTTTAATTATAATAATTTCTATTTATTTTTTTTTTAAAAAGAAGAAAATGTTCAACCCCTCCCCCCCAAGTCATCGTCTTCACCCCACCCCCACCCGCGTCATCATCTTCACCCCACCCCACCCCCACTTCATCATCGTCGTCTTCAACCCGGCAAAACTAACAACATTCAATAGTACAAATTCAATACACGAGGATCACCATATGCAAAAAATTACACCGACAACAATTTATATACCAAAATTCACCTTAAAAATGCGATTTTTAATACATTCACATTCAATTAAACTGAATTAACCTTACATCTACGTAATCGATGAAAAAACTGAACAAAAACACACAAAAAGGGGAAAAAATAGTTAAATTCACTTTTTTCAATTTTTAGAGAGCGAATTTGCTCCGACGAAACAGCGGCAACGCATATACCAATCTATCCGGCACCAATTTTCTCCCACCAATTTCGTCAAAATTTCAATTCCCCAAATTTTCGCACCAATTTCGTCAAAAATTCCCAATTTTTGATTTTTTCGGATCAATTTCATCAAATTTTTAGTTCCAAAAATATTTTTTTTAACAAATCTTATCTAATTTAACACACTTATTTCATCATAAGTTCAATATTCAAAATATAAATTTTTAATTTCTACGAAACTTATCACGAGAAGTTAGATCTAAATATTTGGTGTGAAATGGTGGTGGAGATAACTGTAATCTATGAAGAGGAGAAAAATAAAAAATTATTTAAAAAGAAAATGAGAAAGTAAGAGGAAGAAATGGCAAGAGAGAAAGAAAGAAAGAGGTGTAGCCCAAGGAAATCATTGTAGCCATGACAGAGAGAAGAAATGGTTGATTATGAAGAGGAGAGAGAAAAAATTATTTAGAAAAAACAAAAAAGAAAGAGGAAGAGAAAAAGATTATTGTTATAAATGTATTTACATTATAGTGAATGTCTATCAAAATCTACTTTGATATCTATTAGGATTTGAAGCATCTGTCTTTTACTCAGACTAGGAGTAAATTTCCTCTATAAATAGAAGGGTTTTGTTCATTGTATTTACAATCAGATAATCTCTCATCAGAAAAAATAAGAATCACTCTCTCTATTCTGTCTACTCTTCTTCTTTATTCTTTTTTGTTTTATAACATTTTATCAGCACGAGACTCTGTCAAACAAGGTGAGATTATAAATCTGAAGGATTTCAAGGTTAGTAATTCTATATGTTATCTTTCTTTTGCTACTATTAATATAATTATTATTGAATTTGAGAAAAAATAATTGGTTTAGACCATTTATATTTTAAATTTATTCCTCAAGAACAATATTATCAAAAAGGATGATAATATATTGGGTTCAAGTCCCATCAATTCATGCCTAAGACGCCCTTATATGGATCGAATATTGAGTTTGAATCTCAATACACCATATTGATGATATTGTGATAGTTAATGCAAAATACTGGGTGTTTGATGAAAAGTCATGAAATTCGACCCATTGAATATGTTCCATTCTATGAAATGAATGTGGTAGCAATATATGATAAGTCTGAAATATGACAACTTACTTCATTCTTGAGGTGTATGTGATAGCAGTGCATAATATGTCTGAAAGAAGACAAGTGATTGAATGCACGAATATACACGTGGAGGGACAATATGATAATGATCATCAAAAGTGATGATATTTTCATACGCTTATATGATTATAAGATATGCTAGAGAAAAAAAATTTCTCTACATCATATGTATGCCTCGATTTGCTATATTCCATTCCTGGGGAATGAGAAACTTATTAATGCAAACGGGCACTTGATTGTGATTGTATCACAACTCACCTCCGAAAGAGGTTGAATAATTTTGAAATCTACTTCTGAAGTAGTAAATCTGAAATTTATTCATGTAATAGTAAATCTGAAATTTACTAAAGAAAAATTATATGTCATGGTAAACTTGAAGTTTACTAGAATAAAAGTTTATAAATTGATATGAACGATTGTGACATCTCAAAGATGTGCATGTATTGAAGAACTAGAAGGTTCTTCAAAAATTATTTATGTCGTTTGTTCTCATGATAAGTTGGTTGGACCAACTAATATTGGGATTGGATCCCTTCAAATATGAAAATTATAAAAGGTGAATAAGGGTCCGTTCATCTATCATGCGATATGTTGAAAAGATGCATCAATAAGATGATCAATAAAATGATCACATGCACATTCATTGTCAACCTGTAGTTTGACATTCATAAAGTTACTTGCTC
>NC_061111.1:144313295-144324759 GCF_002878395.1 Capsicum annuum
ACATTCATTGTCAACCTGTAGTTTGACATTCATAAAGTTACTTGCTCAATAAAATTGAGTTAAAAACATAATTTTCAGATTGTGCAATCAAGAAAGTTATCTTGATGATGATGGTTTGACATTGAATGCCTTCGATAAATAGCTAAACAATTATTAATAAGAACAAAACTTCATGTATTGGTCTCAAAGTTGATATTTTGCAATAACATTTGTATGCATTAGACCAATAAATTATGACTATTTCTTCACTCTCAATTGGTTCAAGGTCGGGAATCAATTATTCCATCTAATAATTTTGATGTACGGTATACGATTAATGAATATACCATAATGCACAAAGATGGATTCCTTAAAGAAGTAGAGGATGTACGTTAGTTTTCCTAACATAAGGGGGAGATTATAAGCGCTATGAAATATGTTAGGAATTATCACCATATCCTCATCCAAAAGATAATTCAAGTCAAATGCTGAAAATATCTCATATTAAGCGCAAGTACTCTTATTTTGTGTTCCTAAAGGACAAAGTCTATGCATGCGTGAAGCGTAGTAGACTGATCGGTTCCAAATGAAATAGTCCTTAAAAAATAAGGAGCAAATAATTATAATAAGAAGGCAATGAGCTCTTGAAGAGCCTACGACATACCACTTCATAAAACCTTATAAGAGGTTCATGTACCTGGGAATAATGAAGTGATGAGATCTCAAAATGTTATGTCGCATTGTGAACCGATACAAAATGATGTATCATCAATATCTTTGACACAATATTGGCGCAATATTGTGAAATATTACGAGGATTTGAATTCTACGTTTATTTAAGTATGCTGACGTAGAAACATTTATCAAGTGACATGAAAGGAAGCATTTTGGCAAGCGTAAAACTTATTTGATTTGTAGTTCAGACACTTGAAGATGTCATTCATGAAATGTTGAATATTGTCACTTGACAAAACTTATGTGAAAACTTTTAAGGATTTAAACTGGTTGAAGCATATAAAAGTTTCTGGGAAACTTATTTATAATCCTTATATTATATAAGCTTATTTCTCGAACATCATTGGAACTCTTGGAGAGTTTTCAAAGCAATAAATTATTTGCTGAAATTCATAATATATCGAATTGGATTGGTTATGAAGTACCATATCTTAGTGCAATTGATGCACACATGTACCTTGCAAATACTACAAGGCCTATAGCCTTTTTAGTCAATTTGTTAGCAAGGTATATTTCTGCTCCTACTATGAGACATCAAAATGGGATAAAACACATGAGCTTGTTTTATTCTAAAGATTGCAGTCCCGATCTTATTGGTCATGCTGATATTGGGTACTTATCTGACCCGCATAAAACTGGTCTCAAATAGGCTATGTGTTCATATGTGGTGATACTGCCATATCTTAGAGATATACAAAACAGTCTATCATAGCCACTTCATCGAATCATGCTGAGGTAATAGCTATTCATGAAGCAAGCTGAGAATATGTATGGTTGAGGTCCATGATACATCTCATTCGAGAAAAATGTGGTATGAAATATGACAATCTACCCACAAGAATCTCTCATCCGAAGAAATAAGAATCACTCTCTCTATTCTCTCTACTCTTCTTCTTTATTCTTTCTTGTTTTATAACAATTATTTTAAAAAAATGTTTTATTAATTTTTTTTAGCCCTCAGTGCCACTTGACACGTTTTCATTCGTTATTTAGTTAAAAAATCGTGTCTCACACGCCCTTATTGAGTGGACAACACACGGAGTGCCATGTAGGCAAAAAAAATTTGATTGGATCAAATTCGGGTGGGTTAGGGTTCTGATAGGTACAGGCCTTAATTGAGGGGTCTAAGTAAATTTTTGAGACAACTTTAAGTGTTAGCGATAACTTAAGCCTACTTTGTTTAGATAATCTCATAGACACAGTGCTTCAATATAATGTGTACACTTTTAGAAAAAGTTATTCATTAAACTAACACAATTTTCTTCAATCAGCTTCAATTAGATACTGTTTGAAAAATCAATTCGTAATTGAAATAGGTATAGTTGTGGATAGTATTTATTAGTCCAGTAATCACACAATTTAGCAATTAAGATGATCTGTTTATTTATCATAATGTAATATAATATAATTATAAATATACCGCTTAGTTGCACAAGTATAGTTACATAGTCATATTAAATTTTAAAATACATGTTAATTATCAAAATTAAAAAATTATATTCAACAAATAAAGACCTTTAAGTAATATTAAATTAATTAATTAATTAACATATGTTCTTAACTAACAAGTATTATAAAAATAGCTGATTTATATTTTTTAAATAGGCTGCATATGATACACTCTTGTGGTGGGGTCCTTCCGAATACTGCGCATAGTAGTAGCTTTAGTGCATCGAGCTGCCCTTTTATAATGTCATAAAGTTATTAAAATATTTGACAAAAAGATAATTTATCAGTTCTAATCGAAAAATGAATGACTTGCAGTGTGAAATATGAAGTCAATACTAGTAAAACAAATAAATTGAAACTGAAAGTATTATGTAAGTTGAAAATTCAAAATAGAATAATTAACATGATACTTTTATCTCAAATTTCAACAAATGTACATAAATATTTTTCGAAAGAAAGAAAAACTTAAGCCCATAACCTTATTTAACAATGAATTCCACTTTAATTTAAAAATTAGAATAATAAAAAAATTATGCTAAACGAGAAAATAAACATAAAATAAATTAAAAATAGATAATACTAACAATTGCATGGAATCAAAAGAAGTAAATATTAAAAAATGAGAAGAAAATAAATATAAATAATATCAAATAAAATATATTTAAAAATATTAGAACAATAAAATTTAAAAAGTATTTAAAGTAATAGAAAGAAAAAATAAAATAAAAATAAAAGAAAAAAACTAAAAAGTAATCAACTAGTTATAATTACCACCATGTAATTACCAGTAATTCACCGTTCTTCCTATGAATTACAAAATATAATTACCTTTTGACAATTACACTTAATTATCTGGTGAACAAGTAATTATCAGACTACAATTACACCAAATCCAATTTCATAATGACTTTTCAAACTATTCCTTAGTTTTCACCACTTCAAATATTTTACATGTGTCACTTGTAAAGTGCATGTGCTTCTATCATGTAAATAAGAAATAAATTAATCCAGTAAATTCAGAATGCTAGATCACCGTCAAGAGTTAATACATAAAAATGATCCTAAACTTGACACCAAATTATAATCTTGACATTAAATTTTGATAGTGTACAAATAAGACCTTTAACTATTCAAAACCTGAACAAATATGACCTTTGATTTTGCAATTCCATGCGTGAGTCTTACTCGCGCCTACGAGAAAAGGTAATCTAATCACACGGTGCCACGTCGTTAAACGGGCCGACTTGGAGAGAGGTCATATTTGTGCAGTTTTGAATAGTTAAAGGTCATATTTGTGCACTGTCAAAGTTTAATGTCTTATTTATGTATTATGCCTTTAGATTTTAAGTTGAACGCGCCTAATTTTGCGTGTTGAACACGCGTTTTGTCACGTAGAATTGGAGGTCATATTTATGCAGTTTGAATAGTTAAAGGTAATATTTGTATACTGTCAAATTTTAAGATCAAAGTTATAATTTGATGTCAAGTTTAAGGTTATTTTTATATATATGTATTAACATTTATCCACTTTCTTTGGGATACGTGAGTAATGTTTGAATGGTTGACGAATACAGCTAAAACCAGCCATAATTTGATTTAAATTGTGCTCGATTATTATTTAATATCCTTGACATCTACAAAACAACTAGGGAAGATACACATTTGCTTATTTTTCAATGTCCCATATTCACCCATCCCCCACGAAGCCGGCCCATATTGATTGCAAATTGGGGGAAAAAAAATAGAAAAATGAAAAAAATATTTTTTTTAAGATTTTCTATTTTCTATTTGATATTTATATTGGAGTCCGATTAAATTTGAATTCAAGTCAGTAAGTCCCACATTGAATGGTAAAGCGCTATCGAACAAAAATAACTCCATACCTAAGGGACTCGAACCTAAAACCTCCGGAGAGTATGTATCCCTCCGCCACTAACCCTTATTGATAATGAAGGAGAAAATACATCATTCTCCCCCCCCTCCCCCTCCCCTCAACTTATCACCAAAACTTACTTTAGCACTTAAACTTAACTTATAATTATTTATCCTTTAGCAACTTTCAACTGAATTTTTTACCACCCTAATTGCTAACGTGACAATTTTTTAAAAAATCCGTGCGTAAATAGCTTAAAAACGTGAAAAAAATGGGATCCACCTTTTAAATTTTATAAATTTTCTTTCTTTATATATATAATAATAATAATAATAATAATAATAATAATAATAATAATAATAATAAAACATCTTCTTCATTTTCTTCAATTTCTTAATGTCAATAACATGACACGGATTTGGCAATGACTAGGCGCGTGTGTAGTGCACTCTTCGTTGTGAGAGTAAGATTTTGATTTTGAGATTGAAATTACTTCACTTGAAAGTTGTTAAAGGGGTAAATAATTGCCCAATTAGTTTAGAATCTAAAGTAAGTTTTACTGACAAGTTGAGGGGATCTGATGTATTTTCTCGTAATAAAGAAATATCTATTGCATTATTGGCCTCCATATTAAATGAAAGTCTATATAAAGAGAGTGCAAAGAAGAGAAAAAAAAAAGCAGAGAGATAGTAAGTGGCTATGGCATCTAAAGGTCCATTCTTGGCAGTTGGCCTCTTGATCTTCTTGGCCACATTTTTGGCCACAGCTGAGTTTTCTGTGGCTGCAAAAGTGCCAAGCCGTACTATTTCTACTCCATTTAATCGTACCATTTTCCCTTCTTCTTTTCTTTTTGGAGCTTCCACTTCTTCCTATCAGGTAATTTTTCATGTCTTCATTTAATTTCCACTTAACTAACTATTTTTTCTCTTGGTGTTTTTTTTTTGCTTGCTTCATTGTTTACTTCTTTTGTGTACTTGGATTTGATATCCTTCAAAAACAACTTCTTTACCTCTACGAGGTACTGGTAAGGTCTGTGTACACTTTGCTCTACGAGGTACTGGTAAGGTCTGTGTACACTTTGCTCTCTCCAAGCATCACTTGTGAGCTGGGTATGTTCGTGTTGTTAGTGGTCTTTCGCCTGCATTTGCTTTGTAATATGTTATATATATATATATATGTGTGTGTGTGTGTGTGTGGAAATTAATAAAATAGTTGATTATTTGTTTAAATTTTTTTGTTAATTTACAGTATGAAGGTGCATGGAATGAAGATGGCAAAGGGCCAAGTATTATTGATACTTTCGTCCATACTCATCCTGGTCAGTCCTCTTCCATGTCTTCTCTCTCAAATTTTTGAGTTCAAAGTTCATACATCGTGGGTGTAAATAGTTTATTTACTTATAATATTATATTATCAGATCATTTAAAGAGATATAGGCAAACCTTTTTAAAATGCAAGGTTTGAAATCTTGAAAATTACATATGTTACTTGCTACCATAAGTGAAATGACTTGATGGCATAAAAGTATTTACATTGATAGAGTATGTTGTTTAAACTATCTCGTTTAGCTAAAGATTTTAAAGTTGAAACTTGAAAATTTTGAATTTTTGAATTTTTTGGAATCTGAAGTTGTATTTGGACATCATTTTATTTGGAATTTTTTTTTTCAAATTATATGAGTGAAAGTCCCCGAAACTTGTTCTGGATTAGTTTTTGAAAACTTGAAAATATTTGATGATCAAATTTTCAGATCTAATCAAAATTTATGGTCAAACAGATTTTTGAAAATAAATCTTCAAATTAATTTGATAAAAAAATTTATGATCAAATGCTAACTAAATTTTAATGCATTTTTCATCCACTTAATTTTCAATTATAGTTGACTTTAATTTAATCGACTTCCTAGCTAAGCAACATCTAATTAAACCAAATATAGATCTAGGGATCAGTCAATATATATGATAATAATAATTAGATTTATAGTTAAATAATGTAAATTTGAGGAAATTCCTAAACATATATACTCCTTTCATTTTATATTAGTTGACCTTATAGACTTGACATACCCATTAAGAGAAAATTTATTAGCGATTTATTTTATCAAATTAGCCTTATTAATTA
The DNA here is from genome assembly GCF_002878395.1 of Capsicum annuum. NCBI lineage: Eukaryota > Viridiplantae > Streptophyta > Magnoliopsida > Solanales > Solanaceae > Capsicum > Capsicum annuum. The sequence goes on from NC_061111.1 coordinate 144,319,453, forward strand.
TATTTTGAAAATATAAACTTAAGTTTGAAATAACATAATAATATTTTCTCGATTTTATAAAAGAAATAATTAAATTGAAACAAATATTTTTTTTGAAAAAGGTCAACTAATACGATATGGAGGGAGTATTAAGTAGGGAAAAAAGTTGCTGCAACCGAAATTATGAATCCAAGTACCCTTAATATGTGTACATCATATATATAACAGAAGAGGACATACATTCCATTTTGTAACTTGGATTATAATTGTTCAAAAACTCCTTAAGTTTTACCTGTTGTGGAACCAATTAGCCTCAACATTCTGGTGATGCAATGTAGCAATCTCATAGGTAAAAGATTCCCATTTTACCTTAAGAAAATAAGGATGATTGGTCATATGTACACACGTTAAAAAATGTGTCACGGTCTAAAGAGTGTGTAAGTACGAATGTTCACAAAGAAACAAACAAAAGAACAAGTAACTTCGTCTGAACAACAATTCTACTACTAACATTTTGACTGCATTTTAGCTACTGTGGATAGAAATTTAAAGCATTTAATCGCTTCTGCAATGGTGGTCACAAAGATAGAAATTTTATCAACCAAGTTTATACATAAGTGGGGTCTCTATTTGTTACGTGTGGGCGTTAAGTAAATTCATGAAGAACAACAATGTACTGTTAAATACATTAAGTAGTGGTTTGACCATGAGTTTTTTTTTTCCTTTTTTTTGGAAGATTATTTCTCTTTAGTGAAAAAAATAAAAACACGCTGTGTTTGGCTATAAGTTTTTCAACTCCAATTTCGAAAATTTATTTACTTATTTTCAACTTTTTTCACTCATACTTCTTTCACAAAATTTCAAAAACAATTTTAATTTATTTTCATTGCATAACTCCAATTTCAACTCTAACTTCAAAAAAATATAATTTTCATGATCAAACGGAGCCAAATATCGATAGCTCTTTTTGCATCCTTCTATTCATTGGGTTGATTTAACAAGTACGCCAGTGTCAAGTCAGACTGCATATAGTCCTGTATGTTATTAAAAAAAGGGGTCTGGCTAAAGCGAAAATGGTGGAGGGAATTGCAGCATGTGAGGAAATCACCTTACTATTAATAAGGCAGTTTAGATAATTAATTGACTAAGCTATTAAGATCTTAAAAATGGGGGTCTCTTATCTATCCTATTTATGAATTTATTATGCTCAGCTTTGTCATTAAATAAGTTTTACTTCCTTTGTCCTATTTTATATGTCGTTTTTTAACCGGACATAGAATTTAAAAAATAAATGATTACACTGTAAAATTTATAAAATTGCCCTTATTAAAGCCCCTTTAATGTTTATTTTGTAATTCTCTTTTCTTATTAAGTGAAATACGGATAAAATGAGCATGATGTCATTAAATAATTATCAAATAAAAAAATATAACATTTTTTTTAAAGGAACAAAAAAAATATATATCACGTAAGTTTAGACTAAGGGACTACTAATTTAATACATGCAGGTAGTACTCAGTCAATGGTACCACATATACGATCCATAATTAACTTAATCATTGCCAGAAGGGATTTCATCAATTTTGTTAATTTTGTCCTTCAGAGGAACAAAATACAGTATTAATTAAGTTGGTCCTTGTCCTAACTCCTAAGTCCAATTATTAGTGGGCACGTCATGAAAATTATTTTTCGTAAAGTTAAAGTTGGAGTTATACTTGTGTTTGTTGATGAATATAATTGGAGTTGTTTTTAAATTTTTGTGAGAGAAGTAAATTAAAAAAATAAAAATAATTTCTTTTATAATTTATTTTTTCAAAAGTATTTTCATAATCAAACATCAACTTTAAATTATATTCGCCATGTAAATGTTTTTCTGAAAAAGTAAAAAACAAAACTCATGCGCAAAAGGGACCTCCCTTCAAACGAGAGTTTCAACTTTCAACTTGGAAATATTATCAACAACTTTCTAGAACTTCCTTAACTTGCAATTCCTAACATAATTTACTCATAAATTTATACTAAATCACTACCGATCATGTAAAGCAAGGATATATATTCAAACCTGTTTAAATATATTTATTCTTTTTTTTTTTTCTCAGAGAAGGCAATCTGTTTATTTAATAACAAAAGCAGAGAGTTCGTTGCTCTAACCCATCTTACTCATCATTTTTGTAAAAAAAATATAGGAGTAACTAAAAAGCTAATTTGATTTACTTTTTTGTTTATTTTTAAATTTAGTTTACTACTACTACTTTTTTACTTCACTACATTATAAAGCAGAGAGTTAATGTGTGCGTGGTATGAAGAGATTTTCTAACGCTATTTTCTTACTCATTTAATTTAGGAAAAAAAAAACTATATTAGGGTGGATGGGGTAAGCGGGGGTAGGATGTAGTGGAGAGGAGATAGTAATTTTCAATGATAACTTATTGACAATTTGACATCATTCTTTGCGAATGGCCCTCGATAAGATAGATAGATCCTCACTGTGCCCATGCAAATCTAGATGTCTGACAAAAATTATACATAGAACTTTGAGCTACGTTATCTTTTTCATTTTTTAAGTTTTGTTTATTCTAGCAATTTTTAGTACGTACTATTTTTTAAACTTGTGCCAATATTGTGAATTCTATGCAGAAAAAATATTGGACCGTAGCAACGGCGACATAGCTTTGGACTTTTATCATCGTTACAAGGTACTGCTAATTAATTTTTGATTTGGCTAAACAGAAATTAGATGAAGAAATATTAATTTCTTATTTATATCTTAATCGAAAAGCAAAAGCATAAATTAGTGTACCAATATTACTGCCTCTCATATGCAGGAGGACGTCAAACTAGCAAAATTCGAAGGACTGGATGCTTTCAGGTTTTCTATCGCATGGACAAGAATATTACCAAGTAAGATGATTAATTAGTGCTTCTTTTGTCCCAATTTACGTGGGCTATTTTGGATTTTTGAGATCTAAATGAGTCTCTCTTTGACCGTAAATTTTTCATATATATGCCTTTCTGATATCCTGATTATCAATTATTCTGGCTCATAGTTCTTTTTACGTAGTTTTCAAATATGTAAAATTTTATTTAAAAAACTTAAAGATATCATGTCCGAATTCACGGTCAGAATTAAACTATTTGACTCTCGAAGTACAACTCGTGACACATAAATTCGGACAGAAAAAAATATTATTTATCCTTTTGTTAATTATAAGTTGATCTGCCTAAAATGTAAAATCAGTGCCCGGATTAACCTTAATAGAGTTGATTATTTTCATGATGTCTATTATATGCATCTTTTACTTTGTGTATTTTCAGAGGGGAAGCTAAGCAAAGGAGTAAATCAAGCTGGTATTGACCACTACAACAGTCTCATCAATGAGATAGTAGCCCTTGGTAATAATTAATTAATTCTCTTATCTGTCTTTCCCACATGCCTTAACACAAGTAAAAACTTTAATTAAAATGAATGGTTTAAACTAACTTTATACATTGCAATTAGGTATTAAACCTTTAGCGACACTTTTTCATTGGGATGTTCCTCAAGCCCTTGAGGATGAATACCTTGGCTTTCTAAGCCCTAAGATCGTGTAAGTGTAACAATTATTATTATGTTCTGTGCCCATAATTTTGTCCGTCGAGTTTAAGTCCCGAATCCGCCTCTGATAACTGGTCGTGCATACAGGGGTGACTACACAGATTTTGTGGAGATATGTTTCAAACATTTTGGAGACAGGGTGAAGCTGTGGTCAACCATGAATGAGCCATGGATTTTTACATCAACAGGTTATGATTCTGGTTCATTGGCACCTGGCCGTTGTTCTGCCTGGATGAACAGCAACTGTTCAGCCGGAAACTCAGGCACTGAGCCTTACATAGCAGGACACAACATTCTTCTTGCTCATGCTGCTGCTGCCAAGCTATACAGGCAAAAATACAAGGTTCGCGTAAACTTTAATACGCACCGTGTCTCAACTTATGTGGCGTATATAGTTGAGTTAGATAGTTTCATTTTGACCAACAATTCGGTCATGAAATTTTTAAAATTTTTTTAAAATAAAATTTATATATTTAAAAACTACGTTAAAAACACTACAAAGTAGCCATAATATATAATCTAAAAGACATAAAAAAATTATGATAAAAAAATAAATTTCTTTGAATCTGAAAATCTGAAAAATACTATAGAAATTGAGTCTGAAGAAACAGTAAATTACTTCTGATAATTAATCAATTGCATTAGACTTTGTGAAAACAAAAAATTACGTCAGATTCTTCTAAAGTATTGCAAAATTCATGATGGATTCTCAAAAAAACGTTATTACTTTTAACAATTTGATATGTACTTGCTCACATTTTTAACGAGTCCGAGTAAATAGTCTCTTATGGGACAAACGTTTTTCTTTAATTTGGTGTATAAATTTGAATTATAACTTTGTTTTTGTTTGGTGGTGACGCAAGTGCAGCCAATTCAAAAAGGTGAAATAGGAATTATATTGGTTTCACATTGGTTCGAGCCATTCTCCAACAAACCAGAGGATAAGAGAGCATCTAAAAGATCTCTTGATTTTATGCTTGGATGGTAACTGAAAAAATAAATATTATATCTATTACTTTGATTTGAAGTGCTTAATATATATTTTTATAAACAAACTAAAATATATTATGGTGACAGGTATTTGCACCCATTGACTTATGGAGATTATCCAAGAACTATGAAGAGGCTAGTAGGAAAGAGACTACCAAAATTCACCCCAAAAGAATCAAAATTGGTGAAAGACTCTTTTGATTTCTTAGGATTGAATTATTACACCTCAAATTTTGCAGCTCATCTTTCTAGCCCACCAAATACTGTGAATATCAGCTCTGGAACTGATAATCAAGTCAATCAAACGAGTAAGCTTCTACAACTATGAGTTGAGTATCCAAAATCGTTCTTCTATTGGAGGTGTCAAATGAGCAAGTTGAACTGAATTTGAATGAATTAAAATGAATTGAGTTAATAAATAAACAGGTTAAGGTTGAATTTGAGTAGGTTCAAATGAGCCTAGTTGATAAATAACCTGTCTTAGTTTTTTGCATTGAAATGAGTTAAAAAGCGGGTCATAATCAAACCACCTAAGTCTTCCTAAGTTTTTATTTCTTTGTATGTTCTTTTATAATTTTTATTAGGCCAAATTCATTGATAGACACTCAAATTTGTTGTCAAAATTCACTTAGATATCTAAATTAAGGCTTGTTCCTATCAGACCCCTAAATCCCCAAATTTTATCTCAATTAGGCATTTTTTGCCTACATGGCACTGCGCGTGCAGTGCAAACGTAGAGGGCG
>NC_061111.1:144327759-144334016 GCF_002878395.1 Capsicum annuum
AACTTAACAAGATCATTAATTACAACCCACTCAGAATTATGTAGCATCCAATCAGCAGAATCAGCAAATGAACCGCAATGTTGGTTAAAAGCTAGTGTCATAGGAACTCTATATTTATAACAAGTTTTTAAAAAATCATACGTAGAATTTCATCTAATATCAATTTCCTCAGGCATCAATATCGGTGCAAGTCCATTTTCTTAACATTTAACTTTAAATTCTCTAATTTTTTTTCTTCGATTATTTCCTTGAATAAAATCAACAGCAAGACAGATTTTTTCAATATAAAACTCAAAAAACTCAAGACAGTCTTTCACAATTAAATTATATATATGATATACACACTTAATATGAAAAATTTTAGGCAACGGCGGAGATAACTTAGATTTTAATTTTTTTATAGCAGTCTTGTTCTTAGAAGCATTATAAAAAATAATACATAAGATTTTATTTTCGATACCGTAAAATCCGGCAACTTTAGCAATAGAATCAACAATAAAATCTCCAGTATGTTTACGATCTTCATCATATAAAAAAACATGAATACGTTTTTGCATCACAAAATTACTATCCATCCAGTGATAAGTAACGATTAAATAATTATTTTTATTTACAGCACGACCAAGATCAGAAGTTAGGGATAATCCACATTGAATATTTTTTAATAATGTTGATAAATAAAAACAATATTGTGAATGAAGTCTAAAAATATCAGATCGACAAGTACTTCTAGGAACACCATTAAACATAGGATTATAAATTGCTTGAATATAATGAATAAAAGCATCAGAAGAAGGAAAATTAAAAGGCAAACAACCTACTACTACCATTTTAGCTATTTCTTCCCAGTCCCTCAATTTATTATACTTCTTCGTTACCTGACCGATTGCTGGGTTCATTCTAGTTTGCGTTAGCCCACCAACATCCCCACCACCTCGTGCAATATTTAACTCTCTTTCGTGAGCATCACCTATATGTCTCATTAACGTACCCGTACCCCTTGCTTGCCTCCGCTTTTATGCTTATATATTTGTTGACAAATATTGCATTGAACCTCAGTATCTGATATACGTTCAAAAAAATTTCATGCAATACTAGTTGTTTTACGAGCTCTTGGGGCACAGGGAGGATGCGAAGAGAGATTAACCGATTCAGATCTAACGTTAGCATTTTCTACTGCGGGTGTTTCACCAATATTTTCATCATCTTCGTCTAAATTAACCACATCGACTTCATTTTCTTATTCTATACCGTAATTTTTCTGAGCTTCTACATAATTAATATCGTGAGCACCTACACCTAAAGGTACACCTACTTCTTCCTCAAAAGGTTGACTAAGCGGTGTCGGAGGCACACGGGTATATCTACTACTTGAACTACCTCTACCGCTAGTAATTCATTTTTTACTACCACTACCGCTTTCGGAACAAAAAATTTTAACACCTTTAGTAGCGAGGTTTTCTTAATTTATCCATAATATAAATTAAACTAAAAAAATTCAAAATACACAAATATAATAAATTTAAATATTCAACAATTAATACACTAAATAAAAATTAAACGTAAGAGATGAAACGACAATACCAAATTTTGGAAGTATCCGAAGGTTGCGACTTTAGAAACTCACTCGTACTTTATAATCGCAAAATTAAAAAATTAAAGTGAGCACTTTAGGAAATTAAATTTATAGAATATTTGAGAATTGAGATTTGAAAGAGAATGAGACTTGAGAGAATTAAAAATTGTGTGAAAATGATTTGAAAGTATAGGGTATTTATAGAAAATTTTTTGGGATTAAAAAATAATTTTAAAAGTATTTTTTTTTTAATTAATGAGCTCAAACTAGCCGTTTGGATCCAAAAACGGCTATATAACCGTTGGGCCAACGGCTAGTTTGGCCAAAAATTCAAAAAATATATTAAAAAAAAAAATGGATCGGACCGGGCCGGTTAACCGACGGGCCCCAACCGATTTAGGTCCAGGTCGGGTTAATCGGGCCCAAAATAAAAAAATGCTGACCCGATATCCTAAAGCCCTTGAGCTTACCGGGCCGGATCAAACCGGGCCAGTTTCATTAAATGGGCCAGTTTGGATCGGGTCAACCCGGCCCATTTGATAGCTTACCCTAATGTATGGTCAGATATTTGCCATGTTTTTTTTTAAAAAAAAAAAATTGGGGTCAGGGGAAGGGAAATGGGGGAGGGGATTATAATGTGGAGAATCAAACCCTCACCAACAAGGCGGAAGTTCAGGTAACTAACCAACTAAGCTACTAAGATTCCCGATATTTGTCATGGGTGTTTTTGTTTCCGTCTCTTTCTCTTTCTTGTTTAAAATTAATTTTAATGGTTATTCTTTGCATGTGTTTATTCACGTTGATATTTAATTTCACCGTGTGTATATTTTTGCTACAAATATTTTGACTAGAAAATAGTCTACTTTATTTTAATAATAAATAAATAGAATTGTATAATTATTGTATAGAATCTATATCAATATAAGATATATATATATATATAGAAATTAGATTGGATGTGTATAGAAACTTTATACAAGAGGACATATGCATGCATATACAATTCCAATATCAAACTGATACAATGCTTGTATCATATTGATACACTTTTTCAAAAGAGAGGAAACCTACATATGCATATATAGTCCCTATACCAAAACTGATACAACTTATACCACTTTGATACACTTTTAAAAATAGAAGAAATCTATGAATGCATGTATAGTCTCTAGACCAAACTGATACAAAGTATAGACCACATTGATACACTTTTTAAAAAGAGAGGGAACCTATGTATGCATATACAAGGAACCTATGCCTTATAATATGTGTGTAAAAACTATACAATTATTGATGTGATGGGTATATAAGTCGTAGTATCATATTTGTATAGAATATATATATACATACATACATATATATATATATATATATATATATATATATATATATATATAGTCACTTTTTATAATCCCAAACGTACAGTCAATATTAAAAAATTTAAATCTCAAAAAGTAAAAAGCCTCACAAAAATTGAAATTTGATGTTACTAATTGATCCAAATTAGATGGTGATTGCTTTGAAAGTTGATGCTACTAATTAATCCAAATTAGATGGTATTGAATATAATAAAGTAGAAATTAACGATCAATGAAATAAGACGCGATTGATCCTTTGTAATATTAATAACAAAGTCATAGTGCTATAAAAAATATTGATAGAGTGAATATAGAGTCAAGTTGCCTTCTACAACTATTTTTCTTATTTATAATTTTAAGATTAGAAAATTAAAATAATTGAAACTTACCTATAATAGACTTTAAAGTACTTGCTTGTGTAAAAAATAGTTTTCACCGACGGTGAATACTAGTTAAACTACTTATGGAAATCATCGATTCAAAAATCACTTTTTAAAAAGAAATAGAATCTCCATTAGTCATTAACACCTTATGTATAATGTTTTTTTTTTTTTGTTAAACCTTATATATAACGTTGTATAGATAGCATTCATACAGAACTACAAATATACCTGACCAAAGGTAGAATACGGGCCCTTAACAAAAGATATGATTAGAGAAGATAAACTATTTGAGTACTTTTTATAAACTATTTATTATTTTTAAAAATATTTTTTATTTATTATCAAGATATACTATATTTATAAAATATTTACCATCGATAGCAATTATATTATATATTAAATTTGAATTATGTACGCAATATAGATGTATTAAATATATATTATACTTATGTTGATTAAAAATGCATTATGTATTAAAAAGGAATTATGGATGCAATATAGATGTATTATAAGTGTTTTAAATGTATACTTAATTAATTAATTAATTATATATATATATATATATATATATATATATATATATATATATTAGCTATAAATGATAAATATTTTTTAAATATGATATATTAAGATAAGTTTTCCTAAAATTAGCTCATAAAAATACGACTTATCCAACTTTTAGTTAATTTTATTCATCCATTGACTCATCAAAAACTTTATCAAAATATTTTTAATTTTTTTTTTATTTGATATGTTATATATAGTCATAATAAAGAAAAAAAGAAAGTTTTATTTGGTATCTAAAGATTTATAATGAAATGAAATTTTAATAAGGATGGGGAGGCCGGTAGGGTTATGACCCACTTTTTCACCAATTTTAGTTTAACTTATTTCCTAGGTAATAATGCACCCTTATTTTAACTTAGCTTGTTTTAATATGTTCAAATTTAATTCAATTCGTCAATTTGATATTCCTAGATATGATATATGAGGCATTTGAAATAGATTCAAGATGTGGTCATCCCATTTATTAACTCGCCACATTATTATATGCTTAAATTTAACTCAAGCCGCCCAATACACTCTCCGAATATGACTTATATCATGGATTTAAAGTAGGTTTAAAATGTAGTATGTATCTACTCAACACATTTTTCACAATTAAATTATAAACGCGTACCTAGAAAGTTTATAGCCAATAAGAAATTGACACATCACAAAAAAAAGTTTCAATTAAGTTCAAGTTGTGTGGCATAATTTTTCCAATTTTTGCCCCTAAATAGACTTTAGGTCCAAAACAATACCAAGTACCCTCTTCCTCTTTCAGCCCCTCTCTCCTGGGCTCTAAAGCACAGAAGTAAATTCTTCTAATTGCTATGCTATTAAAATTTGTGCTCCAGACTTCAAGTACTGCAGCATAGTATTATCCGTAAAGCCAAATTGAACTCTTTTTTGTTTTGTTGCTCAACTGCAAATCTTTTTGTTAAAATCTTTCTTCTCCTTTGCGGGATTGTGAAATTCTTATCAGATTAATAGACCTCTATGAACGAGTAGGCTGATATTATGGAGGATTGATTCAATGCTTCAATGATACATTTCTCAATCCTTCATAATACCATCACAGTATATCTCATTTCTCAATCCACGGAAAATGTTCATCTACAGCTTGAGAATATATTTGGAAGTCCCTCAATCAAGCAAGCGAAGGGGGCTAGGTTGTAATACAAAATCGTAACCATTGATTCCCCCGGTTCCAGGGATCGGTCGATTGCCCCTCACCAGCAGCTAGAGGAGGAGAAAGGAATGATGTCCCGCGGCCCCAGGTAACGCCTAGTTTAGTGTAGCACCTGGGTTCCGCCTTCTCCCAAATATGAAGTATGATAAAAAATGAATTTCGGGTATAACTCAACTCAAAAGTTAGCATATAAAGAAGAAACGTCTAAAACCATATGAGGAGATCAATTACTCATTCCATATCTGACGTGTCACTCTTAACACTTCTGTTGAAGTTAGTTGAACAAATGTCAATTAGAGTTCCTATTGCTAGTTAGAGTTTTGTGACAGTTAGTTAGATCGCTGAAATTACAACTAATTTAATTTTTACTGACTGGACAATTAGTTAGACTAGAATGAGTTGAGGTTAGTCGACTAGCTCAAGTCTAGAACCTTCTTTGTGTGTGTGTCTATATATATATATATATATATATATATATATTAAGATGTAGCAATTGTTTGATTGAGGAACTAATCACAATATAAAACAATGTGTCCCCTTCCTCCCTCTCTCAAGATATCTTCTTTTTTTCTTTCTGTGTTTCTGAGCTATCTTAGCTCACTTTCACAAGTTATCATGGTATCAGATCCAGGTTAATCGATCTTCAAGCCTCTCGTTAGTATTCATCAGCCCTTAATTACTGAAAATCTCTTCTAGTTTTCCTTGTTTTCGCTTCAATTTTATCGTTTTCTTAACCCTACGAATTCATTTCCATCAATTGTTTGAATAAACGACCTGCTGTAAGTTTCAATGGCTACAACTGTACCTGTACCTGGGGACGTAGCCGAAGATACAATCATGCCAATAATTGATCAATATCATCCTCTATTGTTGCAACCATCGGATACTCCAGGTAGCTCCTTAATTTCTGTGAAACTTACGGGTCCTGAGAATTACAACTTGTGGAGTAGCACTATGCGTATAAGTCTGTTAGGAAAAAGTAAACTAGGCTCCGTTGATGGTCGATACCCTAAGGAAAAATTTTATGCCTCTTTACATGAACTTTGGGAAAAGTGCAATGCCATAGTGTTATTATGGATTATGAACTCAGTAAGTGTTGAACTGTTAACCAGTATGGTTTATGTATCTAGTGCTCATAAGGTGTGGATAAATCTTCAGGAGAGATTTGACAAGGTGAATGGATCGAGAATTCTATTTCTGCCCAA
>NC_061111.1:144337016-144353044 GCF_002878395.1 Capsicum annuum
TCTCAATATATGTAAAACAGCCAAACGTATGGATATGTAAAAATAAAGATACAATTCATCATTCAAATATCTTATAATGGCATAATCTTCAATAATAATAATTGGGCATGAGCCCTAAATTTAAATTCATGTATATTCATGTAAATTCATGTAAAAACATAATTAAAAGCAAGTTTTGGACACAAGGATGAAAAATTGTCCTTGTTAAAAAACCCCACATACCTTAATTGATGAACTAGTTGGAAAAGCTTGACTTTGAGTTCCTATTTGTGCTCTTGAAGATAGTTTCTTGGAGTTCTTGAATTGAAAACCTTATATTTTGGGTTATCTTGGAAAAAGAATGGTGGAATTTGAATTTCTTGAGGATTAAGATTTGAAACTCTAGGGTTTCTTTGAGAGTAATTTTGTGAAAAGAGGGTATATTATGCTTAGAATGGGTTTAATTCTGTGTTTTTCACGGCTTGGGAGCTTGGGAAAAGACTAAATTGCCCTTTAAAAATTAACTTCAAAAACTAGAAGCCCAATTTTGACACCTGGCGCGACGCGGTGCTACACTGGAAAAGGGACGAGCGTGATTTTACCCTTTGGCGTGACGCGATGCATATCGCGGTGGGCTATTGGATAAGAGACGAGTCCCATTTCGCCCATCACTGCGACGCGATGAAATTGCGTCGTCTCACTGGAAAAGGACGAGTGCGAAAATGCACTCCAACGCGATGCGTTACCTACTCCACCGCGATTCTTGGACAATCGCGGTACACAGGACTATCACAGTGGGTTACTGGAAATAGACAATTGTCGATTTGGCCTTCACCGCGACGCGGCACTATCGCAGTGAACTACTACCTTTTACAAAAAGGGCCATAAATTTTCGCTCGGGTATCGAATTAAGGTAAAATTGGTATCGTTGAAAATCTAATTCAATTATGTACCTGTTGGTGGGTCATGAGCTTAAAAATTATTAGTAAAACTGAAAATATGCTCGTTTGAAGTAGATTATGGCAACATACTTCTCAAGAACTTAATCGGTAAGGGATATTTTGATTCATCTAATAGCTAGGAGTTACTTGAGGACTTAATATAAATCAAATCCTCTTATAAAACTACCAAAATACTAAAATTTATTTCTCACGAGCTTGAAGCAAGGTTCGAATAGCGATTTGGATTTTTGGGGTATTACAATATCTCCCCCTTGGAAACATTTGTCCTCGAATGAGACTAATTAAGCTGAGATACCGAGGAACTGGGACTATAAACTGGCATACACAACTGAAGCATGACTAAACTGATTTGCAAATGCAAGAATTATCGAGTGAATGACTATGTAAAGCTTAAACTTGGAAGAAAAAAAGAAAATCCGAGGAAACTTGTTACCTTGAACTAAATCTGAATTTGTGGTGAAAAGATGAGGGTACTTGGTCTGCATATCTGCTTCTGCTTCCCAAGTGGATCCCTCAACTGATTGATTCTGCCAAAGTACTTTGACCAAAGGAACTTCTTTGTTCCTTAGTCTACGAATCTGGAGATCAAGGATCTCAACTGGAATTTCTTCATAAAAGAGGCTATCGTGAATATCTGTGCTTTGTAGGGGTACTACAACCGCTGGATCGCCAACACACTTCCTTAACAAGGACACATAGAACACAGGGTGAACGGATGATAAATCTGCAGGCAGTTCAAGCTCGTATGCCATCTTCTCAACACGACTCAATATCCTGTAGGGGCCAACTTTGCGGGGAGTAAGCTTCCCTCTTTTTCCAAATATCTTCACCCCCTTCATGGGTAAAACTTTCAAATAAACTAAGTCATCAACTTCAAACTTAAGATCCCTTCTCTTCACATCTGCATAAGATTTTTTTACGACTCTGAGCTGTTTTCAACCTCTCTCGAATCAATTGGACTTTCTCTATAGCTTCTTACACCACATCTGGCCCTATCAAGGTGGACTCACACACTTCGAACCAACTTATAGGTGACTTACATCTCCTCCCATAAATAGCCTCAAACGGGTCCATCTGAATATTAGCATGGTAACTATTATTGTAGGCGAACTCAATCAACGACAAATGCTCATCCCAACTACCCTCAAAGTCAAGCACACATGCCCTCAACATATCTTCTAGAGTCTGAATGGTCTTCTCTGCCTGACCATCTGTCTACGGATGAAAAGCTGAACTAAGATGAACTTGGGTACCAAGACCCTTCTGAAAGGTTTTCCAAAAGTGAGAGGTAAACTGAGTACCCCTATCTGAAATAATAGATGAAGGAACTCCATGCAATCTAACCAACTCTCTAATATACAACTTAGCATAATCTTCAGCTGAGTTGGACGTATGAACTGGCAAGAAATGGGCTGATTTGGTCAGCTTGTCTACAATAACCCAAATCGAACCATGCTGATATCGCGAATGGGGAAATTTTGTTACAAAATCCATGTTCACCTCTTCCCACTTCCAAGCAATAATACTAAACTCTAGCAAATTACCACAAGGCCTTTGGTGTTCCACCTTAACCTATTGACAAATAGAATATTTAGCTATAAACTTTGCAATGCCTTTCTCGATACCACCCCACCAATAGACTTCCCACAAATCTCGATACATCTTAGTAGCACCAGGATGAATGGAGTAACGCGCGCCAGGCGCTTCAACCATAATCCGCTGTCTCAAACCATCCACGAACGGCACACACAATCTACTTTGGTATCTCAACACACCATCTCCCCATTGGAAGAAAACCTCTACCTTCTGATCTTTAACTGAATCCTTCAACTTAACTAGAATAAAATCCTTATCTTGTTTCTCCTTATCTTGTTTCTCCTTTACTTCAAAAACTAAAGAAGATTCTACACTACTCTAGACCCAAACATTACCCTCAGCCAATTCAATTAAACGAACACCCAATCTAGATAATTGATGAGCTTCTCAGACTAGGTCCTTTTTATCATTCTCTACATGAGCAACACTACTCATAGACAGTCTACTAAGGGCGTCTGCCACAACGTTGTCCTTACTCGAATGATACAGAACACTTATGTCATAATCTTTCAACAATTCTAACCATCTTCTCTGATGAAGATTTAACTCTCTCTGTATAAACACATACTGCAGACTTTTATGGTCCGTAAGTACATCAACATACACCCCATAAAGATAGTGCCTCCAGATTTTCAAAGCAAACACAACAATAGCTAATTCAATATCATGAGTAGGGTAGTTATTTTCATGAGGCTTAAGTTGTCTAGAGGTATAGGCTATGACCTTACCTCTCTGCATCAAAACACAATCCAAACTAACTCTAGAGGCATCACAATAGACAATAAATCCATCTGTACCATCAGATAATACGAAGACTGGGGATGAAGTGAGTCGAGTCTTCAATCCCTTAAAACTCTTCTCACAAGAATCTGGCCACTGAAACTTAACTTTCTTCTGAGTTAGTATGGTCATGGGAGATGCAATGGATGAAAACCCCTCAACGAACCATCTATAATAGTCAGCTGAACCCAAGAAACTTCTGATGTCTGATAGAGAGATGAGTCTAGGCCAGTTTCTCACTGCTTTGGTATTTTGGGGATCAACTCTAATGCCATCACCGGAAATAATATGACCAAGGAAAGCTACTGACCTTAAACAAAATTCACACTTGTTAAATTTGGCGAACAACTGGTGATCTCTAAGAGTTTGCAACACAATTCTAAGATGGTCTGCATGGTCATTCTCACTATGAGAATAGACAAGGATATCATCGATAAAGACTATGATGAATATGTCTAGGTACGGTTTGAATATTCGGTTCATCAAATCCATAAAGACTACTGGGGCATTTTTAAGTCAAAAAAACATGCCTAGAAATTTAAAATGACCGTAACGGGTTTTGAAGGCTGTCTTGGGGATATCACATTCCCTTACTTTAAGCTGATGATGGCCTGATCTAAGGTCTATCTTGGAGAAATAACTTGCACCTTGGAGTTGATCAAATAAGTCATCAATTCTAGGGAGAGGATATCTAGTTTTAACTGTGACTTTATTCAGCTAAAGATAGTCAATGCACATTCACAGAGAACCATTTTTTTTACGCACGAATAGGACGGAAGCGCCTCATGAAGAAACACTGGGTTTTATGAAACCCTTGTCTAAGAGGTCCTTGAGTTGCTCTTTCAACTCTTTGAGCTCTCGAGAGCCATACGATATGGAGGAATGTAGATGGGCTGAGTATCAGGAAGAAGATCAATTCTAAATTCTATTTCCCTTTCGGGAGGTACCCCTGGCAACTCTTCAGGAAAAACTTTTGGAAACTCATTTAATACTGGACTGACTGAACGGTTGGAGCCTCAAACTTAGCGTCTTTGACTCAAACTAAATGATAGATACACCCTTTTGAAATCAACTTTCTATATTTAAGATAGGATATGAAATGACTCTTGGAGACACTGAATTACCTTCCCATTCAAAGACCGACTCATTAGGAAACTGATACTTCACAACTCGGGTGCGACAATCTATAGATGCATAATAGGAATGGAGCCAATCCATACTAAGAATAAGGTCAAAGTCAACCATGTCTAATTCTATCAAATCTGCTAATATGATCTTATAAAGGACAATGATAGGACACTTTCTATAAATTTGTTTTGTAATAACTAACTCACCTACTAGAGTAGAAACGGAGAAGGGCTTAGAAAGCTTTTTAGGATCTATTCCATAATTTACCACAACTAATGGAGTCACATAAGAGAAATTTGACCCAGGGTCTAACAACACATAAACATCAAAATAAAAGACACGAAGCATACCACTAACAACATCCGGTGAACCGTCTTGCTTCTGGTGGGATGGTAAAGCATAGAACTGATTCTGCTGCTCACCGCCACCGATACTGGATGATGTGCCTTGAGGAGGGATTGGGTGACTTAGAGGAACTGGTGCACTAGTAGCCTAAATCTAGGATCGAATATCCCTACTTCCTTGCTTAGCATACGGGCACTCTTTGATACCGTGGCCTAACTTACCACATCCAAAGCAACCTTTTTGACCTAAAAAGCACTCACCAAGGTGATTCTTACCACATCTAGCACACATAGGATAACTAGGCCTTCCACCCTCACTATTTTGACACCTGGACATAGAAGTCCTATCCTACTGCTCCTACTTGGTTTTGGTTGTGGGAGCACTAGCTGAAGATGGCGCGGGCAAAGGCTGTCGACTCTGAAACTGCGAACGATTTCCCCCTATAAATTTTGATTGGCCATACTCAAACTGTCCCGTTCTAGCCTTCTTATTTCCTCTATCTCTCCCCTTTAACTTTTACGCCTCAATCTGTTGGGCTTGAGTCATCAATCTAGAAAAATCCATATCTCCAATAAGCATGGCAGTCCTACAATCCTTGACTACAAATCCAGACACTCCGGTAACGAACTTACTCATACTAGATCTAGTGTTAGCTATCAACTCAGAAGCATACTTGGACAACTGGTTAAACTTAAGGCAGTACTCATTCACTATCATTGAGCCCTGCCTTAGGTTCATGAACTCTTCAATCTTTGCTTCCCGCAACTCATGCGGAAAGAACCTGTCTAGAAACGCATCCTGAAACACCTGCCAACTTATAGGTGTTTTATCCCTTTTCGGATCTCATTTTGAAGAGAAAATGGTTTTGATCTTAAAACTATTTCAAGAAAAATTGAGAAAATTTCAAAATAATTTTAAGAAAATTTACAGAGTCGCCACTTGATTTTTATAAAAAAAAAAATTAAGAAAAAAAAAAACTTAAAAGAGTTTCAAAGGTTCAAAAATAGAAATAAACCTTTAAAACTAGAGATTTTGGGTAAGGGTTCATTTAACATCCTAAGAAGATTTTTAAGGCACTTAGGAGCATCCATTTAAAAATGGTATACCAAAAAGAACTAACTTGACTAAATGAAGTGGCTAATTTTGCAAAGACTTGATTTTATAAAAAAATATATCAAAAACATTCATTTGAATATTGAAAAAAGACATTTATTTATTCAAAAGAGAAAAATTCCATTTGAATTAAACTACGTTGTAGTTTTTCAGACTTAAAAGGGAAATGGATTTTAATTTTTTAAAGGAAGAAAATTATGAAATTATTTTCTTATTATTAATCGTTATAGAAAAGGTTGATTATATTATAGATAATACCTTGGAAAAAATGTTAAGAGAGTGTTGAATTAAAAACCTCTATTAATTATGAAAAGTTGAAATTTATAAGAAGATTTAGTTTCTTGAGTTTAAAGGAAGTTATTTTAATTCAAATAGACTATTTAGTTATATGAATATAATGAATGTCATTTTGGAACCAAATACTTGATCTATAATGACTTGTTTTAAAGAGAAAATTGAGGGAATCAATTTAATTCGTTTTAGATAATGTAAAATTATGTGAGAAAATTATAGATTAAGTAACAAAATCAAGATAAAATAGAATGAGGACAATTTAGGGAATTACTTAGTTTAAGTAAACAAAATTAGAGTTAGTACATATAAACAACAATAACATACAAGGAAAAAGGGAACAAAAGTTCAAGATTTGGGCCTTTATTGGCCCATTAGCAATCTGTCCAGCTTTTGGACCTCATTCTTATGACTTGGGTCCATTTTCCAAAGTGTATACCAGCTGTATATTTACAGCTTCAATATCTGCGTTTTTCTTGTGTACTTGGTGTATGTGCGACTGTATCTCAGTCATATACACAAGTTTTTAGTCCCCTCACGAAATAATAAGCTTCTCTTATTCATTCTTGCCAAATATATGTGTATATCTTCTGTATACATGCGTATACACCCTTGTTTCTTCAAATGTTAAACCATTTCGGACTCATAGGATGCTTGGAATCGACAGCGTTTGAATGCAAGGATATGGGGAGTCCCATTGGACTCTTTCAACATGGGTTCATGCAAAATAAAGAAAAGATAAGGATTAATACGCATCCCAAAAAACACAGAGTTCTAAATAGTGTCTAACAACAATAAACGTCAACTTAAACAAATTATCATAATCACACACTTAAAGGTATAGATCACAAACCATAACTACTATAATTACCACAAATCATAATGACCATAATAACCACATGTTAAAGGAAATATTTTGATGAAAAGGTGTTAAGGATATATATTTTATTTTAACTTTAGATCACATAAATATTCATTTCGATCAGTTAAACTACCGCGACTCATTAGCTAATTTCATTAGAAAATGGACACAGATAATACTAGTAGGCCAATAGCCAATAATGCAATTCATCAAACTAAAGATGAATACCAATGTAAACCTAAATTGATTAAAAGCAAACACTGAAAAATAAACAATTCAATTTGATTAGGTCAAAAACAATAGTGAATCTTACTGAAATTTTAAGTTTCAAACTTAAACATCATACGCCTAAAGATAGATGCAAGATGAACTAATTGACGCGAGACTAAATAGCAACAAAAGAGCTCATTGAAATGGACTTATTTTATAAAGCTTTAGGCAAAGGAGCAGATTTTGTATCGAAATAGAGACCAAAACTTAGCTGCAGGACATGAACAAATAAGGAATCAAGATACGTAAGAACCAATTTTAGCAGCATCCCAAAATTACATTCGACCAAACTAACTAAATCACCCAGAATTAATCATGAAACAAGCATAGAACATGATACAACACAACAGGCAACTCGTGGATATAATCCCATCAACGACAAACAATATCGACAATACTAGCGAACCAACGCCATAAACAATATCAACAATACCAGTGAACCAACACCACAATTACTACACTACTTATGAAGATCGATATTACTGCCAAGAAGGAGAAGAAGAGATACTAGGATGAGTTTACCTCTTTTCGGGCAGTGAACAGAACGACGAATGGACGACTTCAAACCGGTGTTTCTTCGAGAATTTTGGTTGCGTAGAATTAGAAGCACGCGCCTCCCGAATCCTCCATTACCCCCCACAATCCTCCATTTCCCCTCTTCCTTCAACCTTTATTTATAGGGGAATATTGGGGTTTTGAATGGATGAAAATCCCTCAACGAACAGTCTATAATAGCCAGCTAAACCCAAGAAACTTCTAATGTCTGATAGAGAGATGGGTCTAGGCCTGTTTCTCAGTGCTTCGGTCTTTTGGGGATCAACTCTAATGCCATCACCGAAAATAATATGACCGAGGAAAGCTACTGACCTTAGCCAAAATTCATACTTGTTGAATTTGGCAAACAACTGGTGATCTCTAAGAGTTTGCAACACGATTCTAAAATGGTTTGCATGGTCATCCTCACTACGGGAGTAGAAAAGGATATCATCAATAAGGACTATGACAAACATGTCTAGGTACTGTTTGAATACTCGGTTCATTAAGTCCATAAAGGCTATTGGGGCATTTGTTAGCTCGAAAGACATGACTAGAAATTCAAAATGACTGTAACGGGTTCTGAAGTCTGTCTTCGGGATATCACATTCCCTTACTCTAAGCTGATGATAGCCGGATCTAAGGTCTATCTTGGAGAAATAACTTGCACCTTGGAGTTGATTAAATAAGTCATCAATTTTGGGGAGAGGATATTTATTTTTAACTGTGACTTTATTCAACCGATGATAGTTAATGCACATTCATAGAGAATCATCTTTCTTATACACGAATAGGATGGAAGCAGCCCATGAAGAAACACTGGGCTTTATTAAACCCTTATATAAGAGGTCCTTGAGTTGCTCTTTCAACTCTTTGAGTTCGGTAGGAGCCATACGATATAGAGGAATGTAGATGGACTGAGCATCAGGAAGAAGATGAATTCCAAATTCTATTTCCCTTTCGGGGGGGAGGGGGGGTACCCCTGGCAACTCTTCAAGAAAAACTTTTGGAAACTCATTTACTACCCGGACTGACTGAACGGTTGGAGCCTCATACTTAGCGTCTTTGACTCGAACTAAATGATAGATACATCTTTTTTATATCAACTTTCTAGCTTTAAGATAGGATATGAAATGACTCTTGGGAGACACTGAATTACCTTCCCATTCAAAGACTAGCTCATCAAGAAACTGAAACTTCACCACTCGGGTGTGACAATCTATAGACGCATAACCGGAATGGAGCCAATCCATACCAAGAATAAGATCAAAGTTAACTATGTCTAATTCTATCAAATCTGCTAATATGATCTTATGAAGGACAATGATAGGACACTTTCTATAGATCTGTTTGGCAACAACTGACTCACCTACTAGAGTAAAAACTGAGAAGTGCTTAGAAAGCTTTTCAAGATCTATTCCAAAATTTACCGCAACTACGGAGTCACATAAGAGAAATTTAACCCAGGGTCTAACAACACATAAACATCAAAATAAAAGACACGGAGTATACCAGTAACAACATTCGATGAACTCTCCTGCTCCTGGCGAGATGGTAAAGCGTAGAACTGATTCTTGCACTGACCGCCATCGATACCGAATGATGCGCCCTGAGGAGGGGCTGGGCAACCTAAAGGAGCTGGTGCACTAGTAGCCTAAGTCTGGGGTCGAACATCTCTGCTTCTTTGCTTAGCGTATGAGTACTCTTTGATACCGTAGCCCTACTTACCACATCCAAAACAATCTTTCTGATCCAACAAGCACTCATCAAGGTATTCTTACCATATCTAACACACGCAAGATAACTAGGCCTTCCACCCACACTATTTTGAGACCTGGACATAGAAATCCTACCCATCTGCTCCTGCTTGGTTTTGGTTGGGGGAGCACTGGCTGAAGATGGCACAGCAAAGACGGGCGACTCTAAAACTGTGAATGATTTTCCCCTGTAAATCTTGATTGACCATACTTAAACTGCCCAGTTCTAGCCTTCTTATTTCCTCTATCTCTTTCCTTTAACTTTTTTGCCTTAATCTGTTGGGCATGAGTCATCAGTCTAGCAAAATCCATATCTCTAATAAGCATGGCAGTCCTACACTCCTTGACTACCAATCCAGACACTTCAGTAACAAACCTACTCATACTAGATCTAGTGTCAGCTATCAACTCAGGAGCATACTTGGACAATTGGTTGAACTTAAGGCAGTACTCCTTCACTGTCATTAAGCCCTGCCTCAGGTTCATGAACTCCTCAATCTTTGCTTTTCGTAATTCACGTGGAATGAATCTATGTGGAAATGCATCCTGAAATACGTACGAACTCATGATAGCTGCATTCTCACCCCTACGCTTCTTCCACATAACAACCCAATCATAAGCAACATCCTTCAACCTATAAGAAACTAATTCTACACTCATCTTTAGTAACATGCATGACTTGGGTGATATTTTTCACCTCATCATGATACAACTAGGGGTCCCCACCTACCTTTGACCAAAGAATTTTGGCAGATTCATCATCATAAAGTCATGAAGTCTGGCTGTAGCTAAATCATCCTCTTGCTGACGCGGGCCTGTAACCTGTTGGTTGCCCTGAACATTGGCAGTCACAGCTTGGGCCAGTGCCTGAAAGGCAGCCCGAAATTCAGCATGAGACACATTCTCATTCAGAGAATTAGTAGTCTGGGGTGGCTGGTTATTATTTCTGCAGGCATTAGCTCTGCGAGGAGATATATTCTATCACAAAAGAGCACAAGTTAAAATCAGATAGAGATAGTTATAAGTACGATGGATTATGAAAGAAAAAAGATGATTTCTTAAAACGTTCATAGCCTCTTGATCATAAATCTGACGCACTTCACACCCATGATCAAGACTCTACGTAATGTAGCTTGTTTGACTCCCTAGGACTCTCTAAACCTTAGGCTCTGATACCAAGTTTGTAACGCTCTGAAAATGGGTTTTGAGATGGCACACGATACTCAAAACTATGAGTAGTCTCAAGCTAACCCCGTAAGCCTTCTACTTAGTCTGCAACTAATATCAAAGTAACTTAAGCAAGTAAATATACTAAAATTCTGAGTTATCTGAACCGAGCTGAATCAACTGAATATAATATCTGAATAACTAAACTAGAAGTCTGAATTATAATTAGCAGTCAAAAATCATCTACTACTAAGAACTAGAGAGTCATTGGGACAAACCCCCAACTGACTCGAATTGTACTGAAAACAACTAATCAAATACTACGAAAACTGAAAATCTGAATAAATGGATCCTCGAACCATGAGGACTCACCAACTGTCGGGATGTAGATAGAGATGCCCGAAATCACTGACCCTGCTGAGACTGAGCACTTGAACCTACATTATTAAATAATGTAGCGCATAGACATATATGTAGATCAGTACTTTGAGGATGTACTGAGCATGTGGGGGTGAATGCATAAGTAAAATAATATATCAATGTTTATCAAAATTCATAAAGAATGAATGCTAAATGTAATGACTCACATTGACTTGAATAACTGAAAGCAAAAAATCATTAATCATAAACAACAAAGAATACTGTGTAAATCTGGTGAGCCATCACATTTAATTCTAAATGTTGAACTGTTATTCTGTTTTAGGACTTAGGCTACAGGAAGTTTCTTTTAAAAGCTTATCTGTAAGGTTTTCAAGCTGTAGGAAGGTTCTTCTAACCGACATATACTATGTGAGCTATCATAGTGTCCAACGTCTAGTTTCTCTAAGAGGAAAATCTCACGTTGGGGAGAGGTGTCATACCCTTGCCAGGGAGTATAACCTAAGCTAAGTGATCACATCTGTAATTATCATCTATATAGAAATGGATCTAAATGTACCTACGTTGGCTTGTAGTTCTAGAAAGGTAGGATGCGCTAAACCCACACTCCCGCTCGGTGCTAAATAATACTCCTTTTAATCTGTATGCTCATTCTGTGTGAAATCCACTTTAAATGACATAATGATTCATACTGAAAGCTAATTGTGCATCTATTTGTTTAAAACCAAAATTTCAGCTATAAGTGGATTCCATATCTTTAGCTAAAGATCAAAAGATCAAATCTTTATTCGGAAATTGATCATAAATATATAATAGGATGCTTAAAAGCATAATTTCTTGGATTATCAATATCAAAGCTAGGGCTCAATAACTCAGATTTCAAACTCAAGGCAAATCATCATGAATCATAGTCAATAGCCAAAATCATGGGGGTTTTGCACAATTCTAATCAAAATAATGAAATTCAATTCTCAATATATGTAAAACAGCCAAACGTATGGATATGTAAAAATAAAAATACAATTCATCATTCAAATTTCTTGTAATAGCATAATCTTCAATAATAATAATTGGGTATGAACCCTAAATGAAATTCATGTAAAAACATAATTAAAAGTAAGTTTTGGAGACAAGGATGAAAGAATTATCCTTGTTCAAAAACCCCACATATCTTAATTGATGAACTAGTTGAAGAAGTTAGGCTTTGAGTTTCTATTTGTGCTCTTGAAGATAGTTTCTTGGAGTTCTTGAATTGAAAACCTTGTATTTTGGGTTATCTTGGAAAAAAATGATGGAATTTTGATTTCTTGAGGATTAAGATTTGAAGCTCTAGGGTTTCTTTGAGAGTAATTTTGTGAAAAGAGGTTATATTATGCTTAGAATGGATTTAATTTTGTGTTTTTAATGGTTTGGAAGCTTGTTAAAAGACTAAATTACCCTTTAAAAATTAACTTCAAAAATTGAAAGCCCGATTTTGACTCCCGGTGCGACGCGGTGCTTATCGCGGTGCCATATTGGAAAAAAGACGAGTGCAATTTTACCCTTTGGAGCGAAGCAGTGCATATCTTGGTGGGATACTGGATAAGGGACGAGTCCCATTTTGCCCATTACCGCGATGCGGTGAAATTGCGTTGCCTCACTGGAAAAGAACGAGTGCGAAAATGCACTCTAATGCAACACGTTACTCGCTCCACTGTAATTTTTGGTGCGACACAGGCCTATCATGGTGGGTTACTGGAAAAGGACAATTGCCAATTTGGCCTTCACCGAGACACGGCACTATCGCGGTGAACTACTACCTTTTACAAAAAGAGCCATAACTTTTCACCCGAGTATCAGATTAAGGCGAAATTGGTATCGTTGAAAAGATAATTTAATTATATACCCGTTGGTAGGGCATGAGATCAAATATTTTTAGTAAAACTAAAGATATACTCGTTTGAAGTTGACTATGGCAACATACTTCTCAAGAACTCAATCGGTAAGGGATATTTTGATTCGTCTAATAGCTAGGAGTTACTTGAGGACTTAATATACATCAAATTCTTTTATAATACTACCAAAATACTGAATTTTTTTCTCATGATCTTAAAGCAAGGTTCTAATAGCGATTTGGATTTTTGGGGTATTACATGTGATCATTTTAACTAGAGGTGAAAAGAGTCCTGTATAGTCCAACCCCTCCTTCAGACTATACACCTTAGAAACCAGCCTAACTTTGTATCCTTCTACATCCCCTGAAGCAGTATACTTGACTTTAAATACCCATTTACAGCCAATTCAAACTTTGCCAGCAGGTAGATCAATAATGCTCCATATTTGGTTTTCTTCTAAGACAGATATCTCCTGTTGCATGGCCTCTATCCACTTAGCATCTTTAATAGCCTTAGATAAAGACTGAGGTTCCACAATATGGGAATAAGATGCTAGAACAATACTGAAGGCAGGCGATATATTAGCATCGCTAACAGAGTTAGAGATGGGATAGTTGCAAGTGGAATTGCCCTTGCCTTTAGTTATGTAATCCTGCATCCATAGTGAAGGCTTTGAGGATCTTGAGGATTTTCTAAGAGAAAGTGAAGAGGGAACTGCAGTTGATGAAGGTAAGGTTTGTGCCATTTCAGGTTCTACACTATCAGAAAGTAAAAAAGAGTGAGATAGATATTGTGTTTCAGGCTCTAAACTTTCTCTGGGAACAACATTTGAGAAAGAAGAAATTGGAGAAGTAATATAGTATTCTTGTGTGGTTGGAAACAAATCCACCATTGGAAAAAGAGTGGTAGCACTGGGAGAAGCAGGCTGCATAAAGGGAAAAATATCCTCTTTAAAGACCATATCTCTACTGATACGAAACTCTTTAGAGAAAATGCTAAATATCTTGTAACCTTTCTGAGTCTGGGAGTAACCAAGAAAAACTGTAGGCACTGCTCTTAGAGGAAACTTATCAGATTTTTTCACACAAGTGACATATTCAAGATAACAAAAAACTTTCATGTGAGAGAGATCAAGGGCATAACAAAAAACATTTTCAAAAGGAGACAGTCCTTGAAGCACTGATGATGGTAAACTATTAATGATATACACTGCAGTACTAACACATTCTCCCCAAAATTTCAAAAGAACTTTCACTTGAAATCTAAGAGATCTGGCAACTTCTAGAATATATCTACGCCTTCTTTCAACAATGCCATTTTGCTAAGGAGTATATACATAGAAGCTTTGATGTATAATTCCTGAAGACTGAAGTAAGTCATGCATTTGAGAATTATAAAATTCACAGCCATTATCATACCTTAAACATTTTACTGAGCAAGAGTACACATTGTGGATCATAGCAAATAAAGATTTCATTGCAGCAATTATATCAGACTTTGTGGGTAACAAGAAGAGCCAGGTGTATCTTAAGTGATCATCAACTAGAGTAAGGAAGTACCTCTTACCATCATGTGTAGAAACTCTATATGGACCCCAAACATCTGCATGTATAGTGTGAAAAAAGGAACCAACAGTGGTACTGCTTAAGGGAAAAGACAATCTAGTTTGCTTAACCAAAGGACACGCAGTATAATCTTTGATCCTACTAGCACAAGTAACAGGTTGCAAACCATTTATTCTCTACAAAGTACTAATTGGTACAAGACCTAGCCTTCTATGCCACAAAACACCATCAAACTCTTTATACTTACTAGCTGAAGTAGAGCCAGTATAAGCAGTAACAGTTCCTCTAATACTGTTAGCTACAGTTTGAACTTCATGCTTGTCTCTTGAATTGATCACATATAAACCATCAAATTCTCTACCAATCCTCTTCACCTGACCACTTAACATGTCCTGAAAGAGACAGAAGTCAGGATAGAATAATACAACCCAATTGAGTTCATTTGTTAACTTAGAAATTGATAAAAGATTGTATGTAAAGTCAGGAAGATGCATGACATTAGAAATTTTGTGACCTCCAAAAATATGAGCTGAACCTAGATATTGCACATAAACAACCTCACCAGTAGGTAAGTACACCTTGCTTCTTTTAATACTTTCATAACTTCTAAGGTCTATCAACAACTTGAGAGTATTGGCCATATGGCTTGATGCTCCAGAATCAACTATCCACTTATGACTAGTGTCAGAAGCCCCACAAGCTACAACACATGAGGACATACCTGTTGTCATGACTGAGTCGATAGTAGCATCTTTCTTTTCTTAAGTGGTATCTCCCTTCCCAAGTAGGTTCAACAACTGATAGTATTGTTCCTGGGTGAACTGAGGAATACCAAGACTGGATCCATATGAATTTTGATTCATATGATCAAAACCTGCTTGTCTTTCTCCTGCAATACTAGCACTATCATGTGAAAAATAAGTTATTGTACCAGAAAAACCATGTGGAAGAAATCTTTTTTCTGTTTGGAGTCACTAGGGTAACCTATTAACTTGTAGTAATTGTCCTTAGTATGTCCTTTAAAGTGACAATAATCGCAAAAGAGATTGGTCTTCTTAAATATCTGATATGATCCATAACTTGAAGTGTGAGAATTATTGAGAGAACTTGAACTAAGAGAGTTACTGACACCTAAGTTGAAACCACCAGGGCCTCTTATAGAACCACTATGCTGAGTGACAAAACTAGAAGCTTCGGGTCAGGTGTAGGGAGGGTTCAACCCCCCTCATTTTCCCCTGCTGTTACTCGGTAAAGCAGTGCCTTCAGGAAACTCAGTACCTAAAGAAGAAGACATGATTCTCACACTTCCTTCAGAGATAATCATGGAATAAGCCTTGTTAATAGAGAGTATAGGGACCATGTTCAGAATTTGGTTGCTCGATTGAGAGTTAGAATCATTCAAGCCCATTAGAAATTGCAGTAACCGC
>NC_061111.1:144356044-144386539 GCF_002878395.1 Capsicum annuum
AGACGGCAAGAGGTTCAGAGTGGCTATAAATCTGTTAGGAAAATATGCAAAACTTTTACTATGAAAAATTCCATTCTAATCCAACAGACGGCAATTGGTCTGTCCTTTTTTTTTTCTTTAATCTTATAAATTTGACGTTGTCAAATTTGTTAAAAAAAAGGAAGCGAAAAAGTAGAATTTAATTTTTAGGCACACAATCTATACAAAGTGCTTAATATGGAAATATTAAAACATACTAATTAAGCCATGGGATTGCTTCAGATGTCTTTCTTTCTCTTAATTGGGATATTATTACCGATAAGTAGTTCTTCCCTGCCTAATTATAATATCTCAGTAGTACCATTTAATAAAAGCAGTTTTCCATCAGATTTCATCTTTGGAACTGCCTCTGCTGCTTATCAGGTTTTTGTATAATTAGATCTTTGTAACACATTCTTAATCCATCCGTTTTAATTAATACAACATGCTTACCTTTTTAATCTACCTAAAACTAAAAGAATATGTTATATTTCTATTTAGAGATAATTTAATTCTAAACATCTCATTTTATCGTTAATCATCACAAATATTTTCTTCTTAATTGTTCTAATGGCAATGTCTACTGTCACAGTATGAAGGAGCAGCAAATGAAGATGGTAAAGGTCCAAGTATCTGGGATACCTTTACCCACAATCATCCTGGTAATGTCATTTCCACTCTGAGGGGGTGTATGTTCGATACGGAAGAAAATATTTTTTAAAAAAAGAAAAATACATGTTCTCTTTACTATATATGATGTTTTATTCTGCAGAAAGGATAGCTGACCATAGCAACGGTGATGTAGCTATTGACTTTTACCATCGTTACAAGGTATTTGATTGGATTAATATCAAGCATATATATTATCGAAATACAAAACATTGAAAGTTTTTACTGTATGGTTATTATTGTTACTCTTTGATTCTAATGCAATTTTTTTTTCCTCAATGTACCTAATTAGGATGATATAAAGCTAATGAAATTTGAAGGATTGAATGGTTTCAGATTTTCAATCTCTTGGTCAAGAGTTTTACCATGTAAGATTACTTCTCTTCGATTCTACTTCACTTCAAAACATTAGGGATATATGATTGTATAGTCATTTACAAACTTATTTTTAGTTTTATGTCTTTTTTACGAGATATTTTCATTTTTACACATTAAAAAATCTGGGTAAAAAAAATAATCAATTTTTCTATTTAATTTGTAAGTTGTCCTAAGAGATCATTTCCACGAAGGGTTGTGTTATGCCACAGGACAAATGTTGAAAATTTTACATATATACCGACATGTTTACTCTTAATTACCAAAAATCCCAACATTTTTCAAAATCTCCAAAAATCCCAATATTTGACCTCTGATGATACAAGTTAATCACATTAGATATATACTGCTGATACACGTATATAATGTAATTAACTTGTATCATACATGAGATACATGTAGGGTTACATTAGATACATGTAGGGTTAACTTGTATCTCAGAAATAATCCCAAATATGAAATGTTGGGGTTTATGTAATTGTTCAGAAGTAGGGGGATTTTTAGAAATTTTGAAAGTTATGATGTTTATTTATGTAATTTTTTGACAAATATTTATATAGAATAATTATGAAATTGCAATTAATTGAGGGCTATAGTGCCTCGACAAATTAAATAAATAATACCATAGAAGCTGTTTATACTAGTAGTCAAAGATCAAAGAACGCGACACTAGCTAGCAATAAGGAATTGAAGTTCTGACCTGCACATTTTCGATAATATGATTATGATTTGGATCTACGTTAAGTTCATTAAATAGAAATCCATTTATCTTAATTTGTCAGTAAAGTGATATCAATTATAAATCCAACAATTAGTACATTATATTAACAATTTCCCTGACTAATATAATGAATCTTCATATTTTATTTTTTTTATGTGATCAGATGGGAAGCTTTGTAAAGGGGTAAACAAAGAGGGCATTGCCTTCTATAATAATCTTATCAATGAGCTCCTAGCTAAAGGTTAATTATCTCTAAATCATTATTTTATTTTATTTTCTTATTTCGATTAAGGTGTGAAAACATGTTAGTATATTACTAAAATTCTTTTTTCCCACAAAACTCGTTCAGGTATACAACCTATGATTACCCTATTCCATTGGGATCTACCCCAAGTCCTTGAAGATGAGTATCTTGGCTTTCTAAACCCTCAAATTATGTAAGCTAATTAGTAACACTCTTTTAGAACAATTTTTCTTTTTTTGGTGCAATAATTACTCTCAAGCTTCAAATAAAATAAAGACATATAAGTACTGATTATTAGCTATAGGCATGTAACGTTTTTTGTTTTAGCTATGATTTTCGAGATTATGCAGAGTTGTGCTTCAAAGAATTTGGTGATAGAGTAAAACTTTGGACCACAATAAATGAACCAAGTGGCTATGCATTTACTGGTTATGACATTGGCATTTTCCCTCCTATGAGATGTTCTCCTTGGAGGAACATTGGTTGTCTTGCTGGCAATTCTTCTACAGAGCCTTACATAGTTGCCCATCATTTGCTTCTTGCTCATGCACAAACAGTCAGGTTATACAGAGAGAAATATAAGGTATTCCCCGTCTCAATTTATGTGGAATTGTTTAACTGAATGCAGAAATTTTAAGAAATAAAGAAAAACTTCTACAATTTATGATCTAAAACTAGTCTTAGATATTTGTGCCGTGATGAATCATCCATTAACGATAAACGAGTATCATCACAGTTGGAGGTAATTTATGATCTAAAATTATGTAGGCATTACAGAAAGGGGAGATAGGAATGGTACTAGTGGCTAGTTGGCTCGAGCCCTATTCCAAGACGAAGGAAGATATAGATGCTGCTCAACGAGCCATTGACTTCTCCCTTGGATGGTGAGTACTACAATTTCCATATATAACTATGTATACAACAACAAAAAAAAAAACTCAGTATAATCCCACAAATTAGCATCTGGGAAGGATTAACTATGTATGCAGCAACAACAATATATCTAGTATAATTCCACAAAGTGAAATTTGCAGAGGATAGGATGTATCATATAGATCTTATCCCGACCTTAGAGGTAGAGAAACTAAGTTTAACAAAATATTAGTTTCATTGTTTGAAAAATTGATCATAGATAGCCGCACATAAAAATAAAAATAATAGTTAAATGAAGCAAGACATGTATAATTTACGCCTGTTATTACCAATTTACAGAAATTTTCAACATCGATGTGTTGTTTATTGTAGGTTTATGCATCCATTAACCTATGGTGATTATCCAGAAATTATGTGCAAACTCGTAGGAAATCGTTTACCAAAATTCACAATAGAGCAAGCTGAGATGGTGAAGGGTTCCTCTGATTTCGTGGGACTAAATTACTATACAACAATGTACACAGCAAATATTGTTACTCCAAGTAAAGAAAACATTAGCTATGTATCAGATATTCAAGTAAATCAAACAGGTTATTACTAATTGATTACATTATTCATTTTTAGTGAAATTGACATAAATAGTCGCATATAAAAAATAATAGCTAACCAATGTATACATAAAATATATTTTTTAAAACAAAATAGCATATTTTTGTAAAATATATTTGACTAGCGAATCTAATTAATTTTGGGGGACAGGCCAAATGTATATATAGCTTGCCCAATTTTGTGGTTTTTTTAACACTTCATATTTTGTTGTTTTCTTTAATTTTGTAGTGGAAAGAAATGGAAAGCTCATTGGTGAACCGGCATGTCCTTATTCTCTTCTATTGATAGAGAAATTAACTACCATGATTTTTTACTTTCAATGACATTCTTTTAATACAATCCAACATTAATTTCTTTTTTACTTGGTCTTGGATGCAGACAGGGTTGGCAGCTTTCTATGTTGTCCCAAGAGGACTTTCAGAAGTTCTTGTCTATACAAAAGAAAAGTATAATAATCCAAAAATTTACATTACAGAAAACGGTATGATGATAACATTTTTTTCACAGCTGACTCAATTAAAATAATTTGCCGAATTATTTTGTAGAAATTAAATATAACTGTTCTTTTTGTTTTTATGATAAAGGTATGAGTGATGCAAATGTAACAATGGTTGAGAAAGGAGTCAATGACTCCCAGAGGGTGGATTTCTTATGTTGCCATCTCTTGGCCCTTAATGCAGCCCTTAAGTACGTAATTAATTAATTTTATTCTCTTCTTAATTTGTCTAATTATAATTTTGCATTTCCCTTTCCTTTTGCTAATATGAGTAACTTAACGATATTTTTGTAATGTGCGGAGGTAGTAAATAAGAAAAGGAAAAAAAAAGCATTTTTCATATGCATGCCAGTTTACATTCATATTTAAACTTAACTATTCTTGAATTTTATTTGTTATTTTTGTCATTAGATATATATCAGCTCTAATTTTATTATTCTAAGATTGATTGAAAATATTATGATTGATGTACTTGTCATAATTTAACAGGAAAGGCGTGGACGTTAAGGGCTACTTTGCATGGTCATTTTTGGATGATTTCGAATGGACTTCAGGATACACACAAAGATTTGGTCTTAATTATGTTGATTATGAGGATAATCTAAAGAGATATCCCAAACATTCTGCTCTTTGGCTGAAGAAATTTCTTCTTAATTAAACAGAGAATTTTGATGGCTAATTAATTAAGTAAAGGACTATAATTACAACGAAGAAGGACACTTACTTAGCGAATTGATGTACCCGTATTTTTGAATTAATGTACCATTAAAACTCAAACGTGTAAGGGTGTACAGACCAAACCGTCTAGTCAAATCAAACCGACGAACCAAATCAAACCGAGAAAAAAAATCGACTTATGATTTGATTTGATTGGTTTGGAGTTGGAAAAAAAACCGACCATTCTTGGTTTGGTTTGGTGTTAACAAAAAGAAAGTCAAACCGAACCCGAATCAAACCGACATAATCTCTCTCTCTATATATATATAATATTCAAACTTTTTTATATATAAAATATTAATTATAATCTACTTTTTAAATACTTTTTCAACTAGTTTTAGTAATTTTCAATAATTTGAAAGTAGATGTAGATATATATTTAGATTTGGGCTTTTAAGTTGTAATATTTGTCCATTAATTGCTAATTAAATAATCTAATATCTAAAATAAACTTAAAACCTAAATTTTTCACTCTTCATCTCACTTTTTAGTTTCAAGAGAGTTTTCCGCTCATCATTTTTTCTTAATTATGATTTTTCATTAGCACATGAGTGAAAACATATTTGATCTAATCTTCGATTACAATATAATTGCAAAAACTTAAGACTATAAAAAAAAAGCCGAAATTTAAAAAAAAAAAAGAAAAAAATTAAAAAAATCGACTAAAACCTAAACTGAAAATTCAATTTTATGTTGATTTGATTTGGTTTATAATTTTAATAAACCGACATGATTGGTGTGGATTTCTTTTAATAAAAATCGAACCAACCCGGCCCGACCTATGTACACCCCTACAGACGTGGCTTTGAGGGTTCATACGCCTTATATTTACTCCCTTGGTCGGATTTACTTGTTACATTTTAACTTAGCATATCTATTAAGAAAATAATAATTCGTATAGTGACTTTACCATATTTGATATTACCGGGCCAACTATTTTGAAATAGAGGGAATAATAGATATTAAAAAATAATTTAGAGAATAAGTAATTAATGCTAAGGGTAAAATATGTTTTAGTATTTTCTTGATTTGTCAAAAATAATAAATAAAAATAAAAAATAAATTTAAAAAATATTGACAAGTAAATTCTAACGGAGGAAGTGTTACTTAACCTTTCTTCAACCCCGAAATATTTAGCATTCCTATGAACTAAGTTTGATTATATGAGTCTTGGATTCTATTGAAATGCAGGATCCACCATCACTAAGGGACTAAGTCCCTGAGTGGTAATATATGACAATCAAACAGAAACACAAGAGAAAACTGAAAGTAAAAAGAACACAATTAATTTTTACGTGGAATTTCCTTGCTCAAGGGAGGAACACCACGACTGTGCTCGCAGGCTCTCTCAAACTTCACTATAATCAGAATGAATCATGATTACAGATTCGATTTGAACTTAACTCTAAGTTTCAATAGATTAAAATAACTCTATCAAAATCCTCACTTGACAACTCTTTCAAAAGCTCTCTCCAAATCGACTAACTCTAACCAGCACAACTTAAGGCAACTCTACCTAAGAAAACTCAAAGCAAAAAGAAGAAAAACATTACTCACAATCACTGAAGTAAATCAATTTCTGAAACTAACTCAAGAACAACAATACTATGAGCAATATCAAAATCAGATCTCGAGCCTTTGAGGGTTTTTGCTGTCACACATAGAAACTTTTGATTTGCAAAAACTACTAAGCAACATTGCATTCTTTTGTATTTATAGGAGAATGAGAATCTTGTTGAAAATTTGATTGGACCACGTGTCTATTCCAATAAGCTGTGCACCTGCACAATATTTGCACTACAGAACAAAACTATGCAGAGTATGATAACGGTACTTTTGACAAAGCAAATAGCGAGTCTAATCCGTTAAGCATTATGTAGTCATTATCAAAACATGGAACAACAAATTCTTTTAATATAACTTTCCATTTCTAATTAATTGTCGTCCTTATTAAAATTAAATATTTCTTAATATTTGTTATTTCACAAAACAAGACATAGTTAATTGTTTGTTTGATCACCTTACTCTTAACAATAAATATTAAAAAAATATTAATATAAGGCAAAAAAAAATATTAAATAAAGATGAATAATAAATAAGAATAACTTAGTTAAACTGCCTTCTAGCTAAAAAAAATTCTCAATAAATATGCAACTTCAAAAGGTAACAAGGAAATAGTAACAGAGGGAATATACACCTTCTATATTAATTTCCATCCTACCTGTAGTTGTAAGGTCCACTCCATGATTTGAGAAAGAATTAAATATGACACTTCCAATTTCCTTGTTTATTTTCATTTGTATGAGGGTTAAAGAGATAATCAATTCTTAAATTAATTTTAGGATGAATTTATCTCACGTTTGATTGGAATACAAATCACATGATAACTTATTCTGCAATTTAGTTATCACATGATTGCAGTGTTAGTTCTATTCCATATTAAGAGTAGATGAATAACAATCCCAGAATAACTATATCTCAAGATAAGTTATTTCGGGATTACTGATTCCC
Organism: Capsicum annuum; assembly: GCF_002878395.1. Taxonomy (NCBI): domain Eukaryota; kingdom Viridiplantae; phylum Streptophyta; class Magnoliopsida; order Solanales; family Solanaceae; genus Capsicum; species Capsicum annuum. The sequence continues at coordinate 144,363,278 of NC_061111.1, forward strand.
TAACCAAACGAGTCCTTAGTATTAAATAGCTATATAAAATAATTTTTTCATTTTAAAATAGTAGACCCTTGTTAACTTGACACTTCTCGTAAGAAAATATTATTAGGGGATAATTTTATCAAATTAACCTAATTAATTAGGCTTCGAAAAATAAATTTAAGTATGTACACTTTATTTAGTCATTTTATTGATAAGGTAGTGGTGAAAAATATAATACTACTAAAATTCTCTTGATGTGATAAAAGGAACAACAAAACAGAAACTATTAACAAATACATAATAGCATGGATGTCTTCCACCCTTTTTCAATATTGTACAAAATTCAACATTGTACAATTGTTTGTAATGTATAAAATTGACCAATTCTAATTGGTTTTAATGTAAGAAGATTTGCCTATAAAAGGCATGTATTTATTTCATTTTGATGAATATTCAACAATACATAATAAAGAAGATTTGCAATCTATTTCTTTGTTTCTTTCGTTATTTTATAACACGTTATCAGCACGAGATTCTGCCAAAAAAGGTGAGATTAATCTAAAAGATTTCAAGATTAGTAATTTCTTATGTTATTTGTTTCATTGAACATCCACCAAAAGGTGAGATATGAAGTTTCACCGTAAAGTTTAATTCTAACAATTTAATTAAGTTTGAAGGATTCAATGATATGGTTGTACAAAGGTATAACCAAAGAATTGGTTAAGTACGTGAGGTAGGTATTAAAAGTCATAATTTTCTATATATGTTTGTCTTTAAAGATGCTTATTTATTTACAAATTTCATATATTTTGTTTGTTTAAAGGAACGAGTATTTAAAGGTCCGTTATGAATTTTGTTGTATAATTTGACATATTATGTCATTGATTATAAGACGGCGGATTCAAGTTTCATCTCATTAAAAGGGTAAAATATTGGGTTAGAAACCCGATGAGCCATGATAAAATATTGGGTTTAAATCCCATCAATTTATGCCTAAGACGCCTTTATATGGATAAGACACTGAGATTGGATCTCAATACACCATATTGATGATATTATGATTGCTAAGGCTGTAAGGCAAAATAATGTCTATTACATAAAAAGTTATGAAACATGTACCATTAAATATGCTCCATTCTCTAAACTGAATGTGGTAGCGGTGCATAATATGTCTGATAGAAGACAAATAAAAGAACACAAGTGATTGAATTTATGAATATGAATATAGGCGTACCAAGGATAAAATCTTTTGTTACATTATATGCACGCCCCATGAAGGAACAATATTTTGAAAGAAATTCTAAGCTATCATAATTTGATAGGCTTAAGACATCATTATATTTCATTCTTGGGGAATGAGAATTTTGATTGTTAAAGTTACAGATCCATTTTCTGGGGTGAATGTGATAGGAGAACACCTCCATAAGAGGTAGAATAATTGAGAAGAAATGTTATAAAATATACTCCAAAATAGCAAACTTGAAAAATTATTCATGTTCTCTAATAAATCTGAAATTTACTAAGTAAAACTCATATTACATGATAAACTCGGAGTTTACTAGTACAAATTTGTTCATAAGTTGGTACGAACTATTTTGTCATCTCAAAAATGTGAATATTGAATATTACACAAAATATATATTAAAGAATTAGAAGGTTATATTCTTCGAAGAACATTATGAGTTCTCAAATGATCCTTCAAAAGATGAAGGTAATTTTTGCCACTAATGAGCATGATATGAAAGGTCATTGAACACGTGATTATCGTGCGACCTAATTTGATATAAATTTTATAAATCCTTCATCAAAATAAAGGAATATAAAGTGATGGCACACTTGATCTTTCAATGTGATGTTGAGGGCTGTCATGTAAATATAATAAATTTCATAGTGCGAGAATGAGCTTTTAATGAAAATTTATGAAGCATGTGAATATGATTATAATTCATTCCTTGAAGAGAATGAGATTTGTGATAAGCATCGTTAATGCTTGATTATTCTTAAACTAAATGTGTCAAGATAAGATAAAAAATATTAATAAGGACATGTTGATTCATGGTTGAATAAATGTCACATCTCACCTCTACGGAAGGTTTGAGAAAAATTAAAAAAAAATTATTTTCACAAAAACGATCATTGATCGTGTACTTGTAGTATGACATAAATATTTTTGATATAATTGTCAAAGGGTAAAAGTAAGAAACAAGTCTTGCCTATATAATGTTTTATGATTATGATCGTACTTATATGATTTTCTCCTTGAATGAGATGTTCACCATATGAATGGTGTGTGAAATATGTGTAGTACATGAAATTAATTGAGAGCTCCAAAAAAATTTTAGTGCTACTATCTGGAGGAATGCAATTGTTCATAATATTGGGTTTGTAGTAAGTCTCGAAAGAAACTTATTAAGTTTTAAAGACATTACCAAAATAAATTATATTGAGACTATAAATAAATGAAAGATGTTATATCTTCGTATTACTACAATCGGCGCGGGTTATAAATATTTACGTAAAGGTTATCCGCATTTTTCCTCTTATTTGTAATACACAAATATGAGCATGATGACAGAATCACATGCAACAGTAAATTAAAAATTTACTGAAATATATATATATATATATATATATATATATATATATATATATATATATATATATATATATATATATATATCAGTTGTCATGACGGTTGACCATTACGATTCCAAATGTGATGCAAAAATAATTGAGAATTAATATGATTATATATTGAAGAAATAAAAGATTCTTCACGAATTCTCTTGTGCTGCTTGTTCTCATAACGAATTGATCATTATACCAGCTAAGGTTGGAATTATATTTCCTAAATTTTTTGAAACATATAAAAAGGTGAATATGGGTCCGTTCGCCTGCCATGTGGACCAATTGCTATTATATAGTTTAATAGATGCATCTATGATATGGTCACATGTACTTTTCTATTAACTTGCAATTTAATTTTTTCAAAGTTGTTTGCTCGAATTATTAAATTAAGAGCACAGTTTCAAACTACAAATTATGTTGATAATGTTGGTTGGTTTAGTAGAAATTGTATGCCTCCAATTCTAGCTAAATTATTAATTATGAGAACAAATCTCCCAAAAGAAATCTGATATGAGATATGTCATTCAAAATATAGCAGCATTCATATGCATCAAGCCAACAAAGCTCCCCTATTACTATTGGTTCAAGGTCAAGAACCAGATAAATTTTATCTAAAACTTTTGGTGTGTAGCATATGATGCAATTGCTTCATCACAATGCACAAATATGAATCCTAATATAAAATTGGGAATAAATGTTAGATTTCCTAACATTAGGGAGAGAGTTGAATAACAGTTGAAAATTATGCATGAAATAAATTATCCAGATCCTTATAAAAAAAATGTATATGTTGCAAACTAATTGTCAGATATGTTTGCTAACCCTATATGATGATTCAACTGTAAAATGCTCCAATAAAAATTTCTTGAAAGGACAAAGTCTATGACACGCCTGAAGCGTGATAGACCAATCGATTCTAAAGGTAAAACTCCTTGAAGAAGGAAAGGAGCAAATGATCAAGATGGTCATGATAATGAGGCAAGTGCTTTAGCACCGACATAACACTTCATAAAATCTTGGCAAAGGTTCAGGTATTGTTAACACCCAATTTTGACCTTCCGACACTACATTTAGGCTGTTATTTTAACAAAATTATTAATTTTAAATATTAGTATTTTTACATGTATTTTCTTGCATTAAACAGATTTTTGACGTATCACATTCATGATTTAAAATGTACAAATTATTTTATTAATTTTTATGTCATTTTTACATTTTATTAATTCAGATACAATATTTTACATAATTTTATTAGTATTTATTAAATTATTTTTCACAAAATATGCACACTCATAATTTATAAATACATTGCCTATTATTATTATTATTATTATTATTATTATTAGCACAATCATCATTCTTACTATTGCCATTTGCTATTTTTTAAATTATTTTAGTTATTGTTATCGTTAATTTGCCAATGCCTAATTACCTTAAATCTACCCATTTCTTCCAGCAAACTCAACACCCATTAACATTTCTTTTATATTAGCTAGTCCCCAAATTAAACATTTCCTAAACCTTCCAGAAAGCTTCCCAGCTAACCCCAAAAGTTGCAACGTCATATCGTTCATCTTCTCTTTTAAATGTTACACCACATATTAAGTTTGAGTTATTTTTTCTTTCACAAATATTATGTTGTTTCCTTAATTCTTCTCCCAATTTATTAGCTATTAGTTCCCCAAATTATGATGGCACAATCCTTTTTCAAGAATTAAAATAATGAAGATCTTCGCTTACTCATTTCAACGTCTCAAGAAGGAAATCATATCCTATCTCTGGAAGAATCTGTCCAATTTTCGGATATTATGGGATAGGTAAATATTATGATAATATCTTGGTTCCTTTTTAATTATTATTTTTTTTACTGATTTAATGCAATTTTGTGAATCATTCTAACGGCTCTTTTTATTAATTTTGATAACCAAAATCCCTGTCATATTGGGACACATGATTTTTTAAATGAGGAGAATTTTCTTCTGATTCTTTTTAATTCAAATACTGATTTTATAGCTATAAATAGTCATTAGTTTCACGGCTTAAAGGACGACGAAAGACATACAACTTAGGCGGACACCTTCTTTTTCTTTACTTACACGTTTTCAGGCACAACTATTTTCTGATTCTTGTTATTTTTCATAAGAGTCTATTGCTTTGTTGTTTGATGCCTGCCTCCTTTGTGCTGGATATCAGCTAAGCCAAAATTTGTTATTCGATTTTGGTTGATTCCGCTTGACACGAAGTACTACTTGAAAATCATGAGTTTCATCGTATTCCTTCATCTCTTTCCATGAAAATAACTGAGGCAGCTCGACTCCAGGTAGCAGAGGTTTACGCGGATTTTGTAAATTTCTATGCCCACATAATTAATTTATTTATTAATTTAATAATAATTGAATAAGTTAAATCCTTAATCTATATGGAAAGCTATTATTGACTCTGGTAGGATAATGATTGTATCCACCAATCACGTTGATCATGTTGATGGAACGTGAAAACATAACTGATTATTCCCATTATAAAAGGAGTCCTTTCTCTGCCAAAAGAAGAATAAGTCCCATCACAATTATTCTAAAAGTAAGGTATAGAGAGAGAAACAATTCAGTGCTTCTACTATTACGCTTTTGCTTCCGCTAAAATCATGAAGAATTCAGGTAAGTAATTCTTTATTGAATTACTGTTATTATGTGTATGTGAAAATCATTAAGTTCAACGTTCCTGAATAATACAAAGAATTATGGATAGGATTGTTTAAGTTTATATAATCCGTTTTATGCTTCCACGTGGTATCAGAGCCTGATTTTCGAAACAAGTGATTTTTCATTAAAATTAATGTTTCTCCAGATCTTGTGAAGTTTAATTATGTTTGTTAGAAATTTCACAATTATTGAATAACGAAATTTGAAATATTGATATTATTACAATTGATTCTATTTAAAATAACATGAGTTTAATCTTTGTTATTTTAAATATTAAAGAAACAACTCATTGTTGTTAGAATGTTGTAGTATGCAATAATAAAATTTATTGTTTCTTAATATAACTTGGAATCATATATGTAAGATTCGTTAATCACCAAAGTGGTCGAATCTTTATGAAATTAATTCCAAAATAAAGGTTAAAGTTTAAATTAATTACCCATTAATCTTGATGCTTATAATTGATCTAATAATTATGGGTAAATTAAATTTTTGGTCATAAGACATTTGTGGATCACCCAAAGGTTGATTGTTTGTCCGTATGACCAATAAATATTAAAGAGATAATTTTGATGTATCGTTAGTTTTATTTATTTATCCAAAGATGATAAATATTATTAATTGATGCATTAAATATTATCGTTTTGTGTTAAATATATTTTAATCATCATTATGTTTAAAGTTGTATTTTGATGTGCCCAAAGGAGAACATCAATATACATTTAAGTAAGTTATTTCTGAATTTGATAATGTGTTTAAACTCGTAACTCAAAGTATTAACAAATGAGCATGTTCTATTTCAACACTTGCCCTTCATTCGCACTCTGCCTCTGTTACGACTTTTAATGGACTTAACTTTTTAGATTAGTGTGAACAGATTAAATTTCATCTTGGGATTTTAGATCTTGATGTTGCACTTTACTCTGAAAAGTCAACTGCTATTACTGAAGCTAGCCATGATGAAGAAAAGTCCTAATAAGCACTAAGATTGGTCTAACAGATTAGGCCTAATGTTCATGCGAATGACTATTGCGGGCAACATTAAGACTTCCCAAAACTGAAAGTGCGAAAGAACTTTTGAAACTTGTAGAAGAGTCTTCCCAAACTGCTGATAAGTCTCTTGTTGGGACACTAATAGATACTTTGACCACCATGAAGTTTGATGGTTCACGTACTATGCATGAACATGTCATTGAAATGACAAATATAGCAGCAAGACTTAAGTCATTAGGAATGGAAGTGGAACTGAATTTCCTTGTGCAGTTCATTATCAACTCATTATCGTCTGAGTATGGTCCTTTCTAAATGAACTACAACACCATGAAAGACAAATGGAACGTGCATGAATTGCATGGTATGTTGGTTCAAGAGGAAACGAGGCTAAAGAATCAAGGAACCCACTCCATTAATTATGTAAATCATCAAGAAGTTGAAAAGAAAGGAAAGAAGCATGGTAAGGGACAACAGAAGCAACTTAATGTTAATCAGTCCTCATCTCAAGTACATAAGAAAGGGAACAAGAATGGAAAATGTCATTTCTGTGGAAAATCTGGACACTTTCAGAAAGATTGCCTGAAACGTAAGGCATGTTTGAGAAGAAAGGTAAGCCTTGTGCTTTTACATGTCTCGAATCAAATTTAACTGAAGTTTCTTATAATACTTGGTGGATTGACTCTAGTTGTACTGTTCATGTTTCTAATACTATGCAGGGATTCCTTACAATCCAAATCATAAACAAGAATGAAAGATTTATTTACATGGGGAATAGAGTGAAGGCTCCAGTTGAAGTTGTCGGGACTTATCGTTTGATTCTTGATACTGGGCGTCACTTAGATTTAGTTGAAACTTATTATGTTCCTTCTCTTTCGAGAAATTTAGTTTCTTTGTCTAAGTTGGATAAGACTGAATATTCTTTTAATTTTGGTAATGGATGTTTTAGTTTGTTTAAGAATAATTATCTCATTGGTACTGGTATTCTTTGTGATAATTTATACAAACTGAATCTTGATAATCTTTTTGCTGAAACACTCTTAACTCTGCATCACAATGTTGGAACCAACCGAAGTTTGGTGAATGAACAATCCGCTTACTTGTGGCATAAATGTTTAGGTCACATATCTAAAGAAAGACTGGAAAGATTAGTTAAGAATGAAATTCTTCTAGATTTAGATTTTACTGATCTTAATATTTGTGTAGATTGTATTAAAGGAAAACAAAAAAAACACACAAAGAAAGGAGCCACAAAAAGCACACAACTTCTTGAAATTATACATACTGATATATGTGGTCCTTTTGATATCACATCTTTCAATAAAGAAAAATATTTTATCATTTTTATTGATGACTTTTCACGTTATGGATATATCTATTTGTTGCATGAAAAATCTTAAGCGATTAATGCCTTAGAGGTATTTATTATTGAGGTTGAAAGACAACTAGATAGAAAGGTGAAAATAATCAGGTCTGATAGAGGTGGTGAATATTATGGAAGATATGATGAAAGTGGACAACACCTAGGTCCATTTGCTAAATTCCTCGAAAAGCGTGGCATATGTGCTCAATACACAATGCCTGGCACACCACAACAAAATGGTGTGGCAGAAAGGCGTAATCGTACATTAATGAATATGGTTAGGAGTATGTTAAGTAATTCATCTTTACCTCCTTTGTTATGGATGTATGCTTTAAGGACTGTCGTTTACTTGCTAAATAGGGTTCCTAGTAGAGCAGTTCCAAAGACATCTTTTGAACTGTGGACTGGTAGGAAACCTAGTTTGAGTCACCTGCATGTTTAGGGTTGCCCAGCAGAAGTTAGAGTTTATAATCCACAAGAAAAGAAATTGGATTCAAGAACAATCAGTGGTTTCTGCATTGGTTATCCAGAAAAATCAAAGGGATATAGATTTTACTGTCCTAATCATAGTACGAGAATAGTTGAAACTGGAAACGCTAGACTTATTGAGAATGACGAAGTTAGTGGGAGTGAAGAACCACGTAATGTGGAAATTAAAGAAGTTAGAGTACGAATTCCTCTACCCTGTACTTCTTTTAAATTTGTTGTTCCTGAAGATGTTGTACGACAAAGTAATTAACAAGAACAATAAATTAATATTCCTATTAATGAAGCCATAATTGATGAACCTGTAGTAGATGAACCACAAGAAATAGCATCAAGAAGATCTCAAAGACAAAGGAGATCTACTATTTCTGATGATTATTTGGTATATCTACCTGAGTTAGAAACTGACTTGGGAATTAATGATGATTCAATTTCATTTTCACAAGCCATTGAAAGCAATAATTCTGATAAATTGATAAATGTTATGAAAGATGAGTTAAAATCTATGGAACAGAATGAAGTTTGGGACCTTGTTGAATTACCCGAAGGTTGCAAAAGAGTTGGGGGTAAATGGGTCTTTAAACCAAACGCGACTCAACTGGCAACATCGAACGTTACAAGGCCAGACTCGTTGCCAAGGTTTCACTCAAAAGGATGACATTGACTATAAAGAAACGTTTTCACCTGTCTCTAGAAAAGATTCACTCAGAATTATAATGGCTTTGGTAGCTCATTATGACTTAGAGCTACATCAAATGGATGTGAAAATGGCTTTTCTGAATGGAAATTTGGAGGAAGAAGTTTATATGAATCAACCTGAGGGTTTTCTATTAAAGGAAAGGAACACATGGTGTGTAAACTTAAGAAGTCAATATACGGACTTAAACAAGCTTCCCGACAATGGTATCTTAAGTTTAATGAAACGATTGTCACTTTTGGATTTAAAGAAAACACTGTTGATCGGTGTATATATTTGAAGGTCAGTGGGAGTAAGTTTATTATGTTAGTCTTGTATGTTGATGACATCTTGGTTGCTACTAATGATCTTGGTTTATTGCATGATACCAAGAAATATCTCTCTAATAACTTTGAAATGAAAGATATGGGTGAGGCATCCTATGTGATTGGAATAGAAATATTTCGAGATAGATCACAAGGACTGTTGGGATTGTCTCAGAAAACCTAGATTAATAAAGTATTAGAGAGATTTAGAATGGAAAAATGCTCATCAAGTCCCGTTCCAATTCAGAAAGGAGATAAGTTTAGTCTCAATTAATGTCCAAAGAATGATTTGAAACGAAAGCAAATGAAAGCTATTCCTTATGCATCAATAGTTGGGAGTCTTATGTATGTCCAAATATGTACAAGACCAGGCATCAATTTTGCTGTTGGAATGCTGGGTCGATATCAAAGTAATCCTGGAATGGATCACTGGAAGGCTGCAAAGAAAGTATTACGATACTTACAAGGAACGAAAGATCATATGCTCACTTATAGAAGATCTGATCATCTAGATGTGGTTGGATATTCAGATTCAAATTATGTTGGTTGTGTGGATACAAGAAAATCCACATTTGGATATTTATTTCTGTTAGGTGGAGGAGCAATATCAAGAAAGACTGCGAAGCAATTGTTATAGCTGCATCCACTATGGAAGCCGAGTTTGTGGCATGCTTTGAGGCCACAGTCCAGGCTAATTGGCTGCGAAATTTTATTTCAGGACTTGGACTAGTCGACAATATAGCCAGACCGCTGAAAATTTATTGTGATAATACCGCCGCAGTTTTCTTCTCTAAAAACGATAAGTATTCAAAAGGTGCTAAACATATGGAATTGAAATACTTTTTGGTTAAAGAAGAAGTCCAGAAACATAAAGTGTCAATTGAACATATTAGCACTAAGCTTATGATTGATGATCCGTTGACGAAAGGATTACCGCCCAAAACATTTATTGAACATGTTGAAAGGATGGGTCTTATTGATAGCAATGAATGATTTTATGTAAAGACTTTTATTATATTTATGAAATTGACACTTTGAGCTCAAATTATATATGTTTCTGTTGTTACCTGTTTTCTCTTGTATACATAATATTGTGAATAATGATGACTGGTTCTGACTTAGATAAAGGATTCTAAGTATTATCGTTGGACCCATTATGTATTTGAAAGGTTATGTTAGGTAATAGACTAATATTGTAGTACATGGAAGGAACTATGTCAAGTAAAGGGACGTACAACCACCATGACTCATTTTAGTTGATTTATTTAACGATGACAAATGATGTTGGATTTAACGTTAATAGTGCACATGATTGACGTACCTATTAAACCATTAAATTAACATTGTGTGTGCCAAGTGGGAGAATGTAAATTTCTATGACCCACATAATTAATTTATTTATTGGTTTAATAATAATTGAATAAGTTAAATCCTTAATCTATATGGAAAGTTACCTAGTAGGATAATTACTAACTTATAGTAGGATTGTATCTACAATTATTGACTCCTAGTAGGATAATGATTGTATCCACCAATCACGTTGATGGAACGTGAAAACATAACTGACTATTCCCATTATAAAAAAGGGGTCCTCTCTCTGCCAAAAAAGAATAAGCTCCATCACAATTATTCTGAAAGTAAGGTAAAGAGAGAGAAACAATTCAGTGCTTCTGCTATTATGCTTTTGCTTCCGCTAAAACCATGGAGAATTCAGGTAAGTAATTCTTTATTGAATTACTCTTATTATGTATGTGTATGTGAAAATCATTAAGTTCAACGTTCTGAATAATACAAAGGATTATGGATAGGATTGTTTATGTATAAGATTGTTTAAATTTATATAATCCGTTTTATGCTTACCGATTTGGCATCTATGTTTAAGTTCATTAGCGAGTTGGTCTAGCCAAGCTTCGGTCCCATCTTCTGCTCATACCACCGCTACTATAGATGGAAAGTCCTTCGACTCTATTTCGAGGTCCTCTTCTTGTCTTTGCTCCCTTAATTTTTCATTGAAATGTGTATAGAGTTTAATTAGTAGTCTTTTACTTAATAAGTTTATTTAGTTTCATCTCGTGTGGAGTTTAGTTCAAAATGGTAATTTAAGATGGAATCACGTATTTTGTATAATTTTATTCCAATTGTTGGATATCATATGTTTGTTTTTCTGTACGTTGAGTGTATATGCATGCATATAAGTTCTGTGGTTTTGCTTGCTTATGTTTTGGTTTGTTTGCTTATCTAATATGAGGAAAGTTTTAAATTTTTATATTTTTAATCCTTACTGTCTAGATCTTCTCCGATCTTGAATGAACTATGAGCATGTTTTATATTTATTTTTTATTTGGTTTTAAACACTCAATGGCAATAAGTTTAATTGATTTAAGGTCATTCTTGTAACATCCGGTAAATTCCGTTTTAATCAACATATTTAGTAATTAAATTTTATCTATGCAAAGTTATGTTTGTTCGCAATAATTGGCAAAAAATCATCTTTCGTTTAAGTTGTTGAACTCTAAGAATCGGCATACTTTCATTCGTTTAAATATTTTTGCAATATGCACGACAACGGAACAATGTCCTTTGGGGTTCAACCACGAATGGAGCTAGAAGTTAAAAGTGCTAAGCAGATCTCAGATGGAGTCGTCATCCCAGTTTTGGAATATGATGAAAAAGACAGGCTATAGTTGACTTCTTGTATGAAGCATATACATATAGCTTTATTAAAATATAAAGCACCTCGTTACTCCCTTCCTTTCTTATTTCATATGTCACTATTTTAAATGACTCAAAGACTGGACAACTTTTATTACAATACTATATCAATATGCTTTGATACAATTTATATATTATATTCGCCTATTATTTCCTTACATGACTTTTAAATACGAAAACATTTTATTTAGTACTCTTAAATAAATTTCTGTAAGAATTTCTTTCGTCTGGTCTCAAGGCATTTAAGAGGGTCGATATAGAAATTGAAATAGAGGGAGCGACATTATATCGGGTCCGTTTCGGCCTTGTCATACCTGATCCTACTCTCTTTCATTCTCTCTCTCTCTCAATTTTAACTTTATGTATTGTTGATTTGTTTAATTTTTACCTTAAATTTACCACCAAATTAAGGTGGCACATCTTACTAACATGTCTCTCGTTATTTGTAGTTTATTGTTATTTTGATCTAAGCTTGAATATTTTCCAATTTGGATGTACTACAAAGCAAAGGAGTTTGCGAGTGACTGTAATCCGAGGAAAATGAAAAACACACAAATTACGGTACTTTTTACTTACCACTTGCATGTTGTGAAAGGTTAGTCTCACATCTCTTGTACTTTTCAGTCTTTGTATGACATGTACACTAATTGAAAGCGTTTTTTATTATACCAATTAGTTAATATTAAGTCAATAAAATTAGTGACCTTTATTTCATCACATAGAATCCCCACGTAAAGTACGAATTCGGCCGGGAGCCACCTTTGTGGACCTCGAAAGGTGCCTAACACCTTCCTTTCGAGGTAATTTGAACCCTTATCCGAACTCTGGTGAACTAAGACTAAATAACAAAAAATAGGTTCGTAGTATCCTAGACCGGTGCCCTAACGCACCTTAATTTGTTAGGTGGCGACTCTTCACATCATCACCCTCAAAACAATCTCAAATGAGTTTGTCAAGTCGAATCCCGCTTCCCGCAAGGAAAACAGGGCGCGACAGGCACCTAAATAAGTAATGAAAATAAAGAGGGCTTCATTAAGTTATGTCTTACTGGAACCGATATCAAACAATCGTCGATGATATCTTTGATATAATATGGTGTCCAACATTATAAATAGTATTGAGGATCTTGGATACAAATCTGTCAAAGAGTATGGGCAGATAAGTTATTGGCCAAATAAAATTATGTAATTTAAGTAGTTTATTTCACTTGAAAAGTGAATATTTGGACCCATAATCCAAAGACCAGAAGTATAATGTCAGTGGGTTATAAATGATTTACTATGTGAAAGTAAAATTCGTAAGATATAAAGTATGACTTGTGCCTTAAGGTATAAAGATTTCACAAATTTCCTGGCATTATTGTAGGAGAATTATTCTCCTATGGTGGATGAAATAAAGTTTGTTTAGTCTGACAATATTGAAAAGCTTGAATACATATATTAAATTATTGTCATGTCTAGCTAGATGACAAAAGTTATATGAAAATCCTTGAAGGATTTAAAATGTTATAAAGTGATTCTATTGGATACCCCATGATTATAAAGATCGCTTAACTTGAAAACAGATCAATTTTGATCTCATGAAAATGATTGGTAAGTACTATGTTTTGGTGCAGTTGGTGCACTTATGAATTGCGGAGCATCATTTATAAGAATAAAGTGTGTTTTAAATGATACGAGTATAATACGCGCGCTGCACTCTTTTTTCCTTAGCTGAGGTTTTATCCCATAGGATTTTCCTGGCAAGATTTTTAATAAGGCAGCTAACAATGCCTACTATTGGATATATACTCGGAGTGTTTGACAAATGAAATATTTGTACGTTGATGAACATACGTTGAAAAGACATAAATAGATGCATCTTGATAAGCATAACGTTTATTTGATTTGCAATCCAGACACTTGAAGATATCACAGATGAAATGCTGAATATTGTCACTTGACAAAATTTACATGAAAACTTGTTAAGGATTCAAAATATTTGAAGCATATAAAAGTTTCTGAGAAACTTATCTATAACCCTTATATTGCATAAATCTATAACTTGAAAATTATTGAAACTATTGAAGAGTTTTCAAAAGCAATAAATTATTTGCTGACATGAGAAATATGTCGAAATGAATTGGTTATGAAGTATCATATCTTAGTGCAATTGATGTACTAATGTATTCTGCAAATATTACAAAATCTGATATAGCTCAAGGTATAATTCTTCTCCTACTAGAAGACATCGAAATCAAATCAAACACATGATCTTGTTTTATTCTAAAGATTGCAATCCTGATCTTGTTGATTATATTGATGCTGGGTATTTATTTAACCCGCATAAATTTCTGTCTCAATCATGCAATATGTTGACATGTGGTGATACTGTCATATCTTGGAGATATACAAAACAGTCTATCTAGCACTTCATTAAATCATGCTGAGATAATAGTTATTCATGAAGCAAGCCGAGAATGTATATAGTTGAGATCCACGGTACATCTTATTCGAGAAAAATGTGGTCTGGAATGCAACAAAGTACCCATTATTTTATATGAAGATAATGCAGCATTCATAGCACAATTAAAGGGTGGATTCATAAAGGGAGATAGAACGAAACACATTTTGCCAAAACATTTCTACACACATGAACTCCAAAAGAATGGTGATATCGACGTACGACGGATCCGTTCAAGTGACAATTTAGCAGACTTATTCACCAAAGTATTGCCGACCTCAACATTTGAGAAGATGATATACGAGCTTGGGATGCGATATCTTCGAGATGTTGAGTGATGTATTAATCAGGGGGAGTAAATACACACTGCACTTTTTTTTCCTTAGTCAAGGTTTTGTTTTCCTTGATAGGGCTTTTAATGAGGCAGCTGAAAAATAAAATGTATATTATAAGATATGAATTATTAGAGTTTCTTTTTATTTCGTGTTAGACATCCAAGGGGAGTATTATGAAATACATAATAGTATGGATGTTTTCCGCCCTTTTTCAATATTGTACAAAATTCAATATTGTACAATTGTTTGTAGTGTATAAAATTGATCAATTCTAATTGGTTGTAATGTAAGAAGATTTGCCTATAAAAGACATGTATTTATTTCATTTTGATGAATATACAACAATACATAATAAAGAAGATTTGCAATTTATTTCTTTGTTTCTTCCGTTATTTTATAACATAAATATTTTAGAGAGAGAACCAACTTTAATAACAAATTAAAATGAATTAAGTAAAATGAAATGGGATGATTAAGCATCAGATTTATAAGTCATGTAACATGTGCTGTAGCCTGTAGAATTGACTTCAGAATTGTTTGCAGAAAAATTAATTAATTAGAGCAAAAGCAAACATCAATGTCAGTGAACCCATTCCGGCCAGGCTGTAGTAGATATACCATAAGATTGCACCAATCATATATATATATATAGCTCCTTAAGATATATGTATGCACCAAATAAGGGTAGGTGCACATAATTTGAGTGATTAAAAATGGCAATATTTGTGGAGAGAATTTTGTTTCTCCATTGCCTCTTACTGCTATTTGTAACTTTTTTGAAGATATCAGCAGCAGATCCATTCAATAGAAGAAGTTTCCCACCTCATTTCATCTTTGGAACTGGCTCTTCTGCTTATCAGGTCTTTCCATCCATCCAATCTTAGCTTCTTTCTGTGTTTTCTCAGCTAAAATATAGTTAAAGCAATTTATAACGGTCATTCGTTCTAACGATTTCATGTTAAATTTGAATTTCTTTATAACATCGTTTTATTTTATAATGTCAATGATTTCATTATAGTATTACACTATTTGTAATTATTTCTCTATAATAGTCGTACTCAAATATTATGCAATAACATTTTGTAAGAAATACTTATACTATTATGTATAAATTAAATAAAATATTACTAAAATAGTTATAATAGTCATCTTTAATGTCATGCACATCGATAAATTTCAAGTACAAATATGAAAAGGGTAATATAATATTCAAATCATGATATCCATAAGTTCTGGTCATAACCTCATGAGGAAGAGCTATTGATGTTTGCCTTTACAATTTATAATTAATGAAATTTGAAAGATCAATTGAGATTTTAAATTGAACAAGTATTTTTATTTTCATTTATAACAAAAAAATTACAAAATGAATTAAGTTTATATACTTTTATTTATAATAGCTAAATGAGATGTAAATGTCAAACTTTAGTATTCCTTAACGCTACCTCACTAAAATAACTTTTTCTGTATTTTCTCAGCTAAAATATTGTTAAAGCTCCCGTCATTCGTTGTAACGATATTTCACTATAGCTTGATTTTCTTTAAAACAGTTTTTTCATATTATATTTTACTTCTTTATAACAATATTCTATCTATAGCATTAGCGACATTCTGGACTAAAATGGTCCAAAGATATTGTTACTAAAATGTGAGATTATTTGTTTTGGACAAAAGGGTGTTTGGTACGAAGAAAATGTTTTACATGGAAAATACCTTTTAGGAAAACAATTGAGTTTCTTATTTATTATCTAGTGTTTAATATGTAAGCAAATAATTATTATTTCAAGGATATTTATATGTTGTCTAGCAAAATAAAATGAAGGTGGGATGGGATGGGGAGTGGGGGTTGGGGGTGACGGGATGGGATGGCCAAGGGGTGGGGGTTAGGGGGTTTGGATGGTGGGGAGGAGACAATAAATTTAGAATGTTATTTATGCAACTTAATTTTCCACTTCCATGTGAAAATTAACTTTCTTCATTTTTAAGGAACTTATTTTTCTAATATTTCTCTATCTCGTAAAAAATATAGATTTTATTTGCACATCCAATATTACCTAATTCAAATTCACTTTATAAAAATATATTGGATATGCTATTATTATTGTATCAAATACTAATTAACTTATACTGATTATGTATATGCTTAATTGGTTTTAGTTTGAAGGAGCACCTAACGAAGATGGTAAAGGCCTCAATATTTGGGATACTTTTACTCAAAAACATCCAGGTCCCGTACGCCTCTCTATCAATATACTAACGTCCATTTAATACGAAGTAATATAATATAATATTCTCCACTTTAGATCTTAAAGTAAACCAGAAAAGGGCAATTAATTGATTGAGATTCTCAATGATATTGATTTACTCTCTTTCTTCAATAATATTTATACATATTTGTATGTTGTTGACTTAATACAATTTTAAAAAAATATATATAGGGATAATTTTATCATATTTTTTCAAAAATATAATAGATTTAATAATTTAAAAATATTTTAAATAATGAATAATATTTAATATCAAGTATTATTACAATTATTGTTGAAACATCTATTACTACAATCTTAGAGAAAAATGAGTCCATAGAATTTCCAAGTCTTTAATTAAAAAAAGGGGACAAGTGGGTCTTACAATGTCCCCAAGTTCAAAAAAATAAAGTCGCTTGAACAACTAGGACAGTTGTTTGACAATTGCATTAGTTGTTTCAATAACTTCGCACAGTTGTTGAACAACTTCGCAAAGTTGTCGAACAACTATTAAAGTTGTTCTACAATTTTGCGAAGTTGTTGGAACGAAAATATTTTAAAAAAAAAAACTAGAAAAAAAATTGTCCCTTTCACCTAATTTTTAAAACTTGAAAGACCCTCACTTAATTGGAAAACTTGTTTATCCTTTTTAATCCAAAGTCCCATAATC
Organism: Capsicum annuum; assembly: GCF_002878395.1. NCBI lineage: Eukaryota > Viridiplantae > Streptophyta > Magnoliopsida > Solanales > Solanaceae > Capsicum > Capsicum annuum. Next base: position 144,380,830 of record NC_061111.1, read on the forward strand.
TTATGAGTAAACTAGTTACTAATAGCACGTACAAGGCACGGGCCCAACAAATATTTTTTTTTAAATTTATTTTAATTATTTTGATTTATAGTATTCTTTTTACACATTTTTTTGAAAATATATAACAAATTATTTCTGTTAGATATTTTAAGTTGTTAACTATTGTAATTTATAATACGTTTTATGTAATTTTCAAATGTTTAGATGACCATAATAATTAATTATGGGTAATATAGTAAAATTATGATTGAAGCAGTGAAACAGACATGTTTTAATGACTCACAACAACTAATTAGAAATGATATAGCAAAATTATTATAAAAAAACTTGTGAAAAAATTTAAATGATCAAATGACCTTCTGGACCCCTGTACTATGTCAGTTTTGTAAGTTGGACACTTCTACTTACATGTTTGTCATCTGGACCCCTGAATCCACTAAAAAGCAACATTTTAAACATTTTTCGGTGAGTGTAACACATTCTCGCCATGTTAGCTGCCATGTCAGCTTCCAAGTCATTTTTAAATATAAAAAATATTAAATATTAAAATAATTAAATATTTTAAAAAAAAAAAAAAAAAAAACCCCCCCCCCCCCCCCCCCTTCCTCTTTTCCCTCTCTCTTCCTCTTTTCTTTCTCTTTCATCCATTCCTGTTCTCCCTCTCTCTCTCTTCTGCTTCTTCTTATACTCTATCTTCTCCTTCCTCTTCTTCTACTCTCTCTCTCTCTTCTCCTTCTTCTTTTCTTTATAAACCCCAATTGATATATTTAACTTCCAATAAGAAAAACAGTTAAAATTATTAGATTTTATAAAAAAAAAATCATATGAATTTAAGATTCATTGATTGTGTTTAGTTATTTGGTGTGAAATTTTAAATTTTTTTGTTAGCAGGTGATTCCATGGTAAAATTAAAATGCAATGAAAATTTAAATTTCATGGTGTTTGATTTGAATTGATTCCGTAATGTTTTGACCAAATCTTACCCAAAAACTGAAATTTAACACAAAAATTGACCAAAGCTGCTAATGAACTTTAAGGAGAAAATTTTTTTGTAATGAAATTTTATAATGAGATTTTATAATACTGAGGTTCTTGATGGGATTTTGTAATGTTGTGGGCTGGGATGGGGGAGTGACGGAATGCTGGTGTGGTGGTGGTTGTGTTGCTTGGGGGAAGGTGAAAGACATAGTGGGGGGACGAGGAAAGGGTAGAAGATGACAAGAAGGTGGGGGACGGGGAAGGTGCTGAATGGAGGACGGGAATGGTAGTGGACTGGTGGATGGGGTGAGGGACGGTGGTGACTGATGGATGGGGTGGGAGAAGGTGGTGACGGGTGGATGGGGTGGGGGACGGTGGTGGCTGGCGGATGGGGTGGGGGACGGTGGTGACTGGTGGATGGGGTGGGGGAGGGTGGTGACTGGTGGGTGGGGGGGGGGGGGGGGGGGAGGAGGTGGGGTGATGGATGGGGTTGGGGGTGGCGGAGGGCTTTTTTTTAAAAAATATATATATATATTTTAGTTTTTAAAAGTATTTTTAAATTTAAAAAGTTGAAAAAATATTGAATTTTTTTAAAATATTATTTTTAAAATTTTTAAAAATATTTTTAAAGTTAAAAAGCTGAAAAAAAACTGGGTGGGGTGGCGGGACAGGGACGGGGCTGGGGTGGGGTGGGGGAGTGGCTGGACTGGGAAGGGGGTGGGGGGTTTATTTTTATTTTAAAATTTATTATTTTTTAATTTTTTAAAATATTTTTCAATTTAAAACCCAAAAAAAAGTTAATCCTTTTTTTTAAAAATTATTTTAATATAAAATTGATAAAAAATTAACCCCCACTAGCACCCCAGGCGATTGTAATCACTCTCCTCGTCCTAGTCAGCATTTTAATGCCACATAGGCAAAGTCAACGGTCAAAGGGTTTAAAATATTGCTTTTTAGTGGGTTTAGGGGTTCAGATGACAAACATGTAAGTAGAAGTGTCCAACTTACAAAACTGACATAGTATAGGGGTCCAGAAGGTCATTTTGCCTAATAATTAATTAGGAATGATACAGTAAAATCACGATTGAATCAACGAAGCGGATATGTCTAACTATAAGAGACACAGTAAAATCACGATTAAAACAGCGAAGCAGACATGTCTAATTAGAAGTGATATAAGAAAATTATTATACAAAAATACTTAGTTGAAATAGTTGAAGCAGACATGTCATAAATATCTTTTACTTTTTTATTAAATATTATTAATTTTCTAATACATACATAACTTATAATAATTAATTAGAGATGATATAATAAAATTACGAAGGAAATATAGCTTATGAAGCAAACATGATCATAAATATCTATTTTAATTTTTCATTAAATATTATTATTTTTTTAATACGTAAATAACTTATAATAATTAATTAAAAATCACATAACAAAATCACGGAGAAAGCAGTTCATGAAGCAGGCAGGAGAGGCAGACCTGTTGACGGAGATTTGCCTGCTTCTCTTACCTTTTGCCTCTTATTATTAGACTAGTTATTAATAGCCCAGACCCAACAAATATTTTTAAAAAAAATTATTTTAATTATTGTGATTTATAATATATTTTTTTAAATATATAATAGATTTTTTATATTGATATTTTAAGTTGTTAATTATTGTAATTTATAATACTTTTTATGTAATTTTTGAATAATATATATCACTTTCGTTGTCCAAACTTTTGTGGCATTAATAGTTAATTACATTTTTAAAAATAATTTAAGTTTTAAATTATTGTAATGTATAATATTTTTTTATATTCCAATTTAAGTGTCATAATGCTTAAATAAACATAATAATTAATTATGAGTGATATGGTAATGTTACAATTGAAGCAGCGAAGCAGACAAGTCTTAATGACTCACAACAACTAATTAAAAGTGATACAACAAAATTACTATAAAAAATATTTGTAAATTTTTTTGATTAACTTATCATTTTATATCTATTTTACTTTTTTTATCAAATATTATTAATTGATACAATGCTCAAATAGTCATAATAATTAGGGGAAATGACAGAAACGACACTTCAAATTAAACTATTTTCATGAAAATGACCATGAAATTTAAATTTCACTTTATAGCTATTTCAATTTACTGACTTGTTCTATACCGTTTCTACACACCTTCTATACAGTTTCTATACATATCTTATACATATAATACTCTATATTAAAATTTTACAGTTTTGACACACAATTTATACAATAACTATACATTATTCTTACACGTTTTATACAACAATTATATAATTTTCATACACTTTCTATATATTTTATTCATATACATATTTGATAGAACTATACAATTTCTATGCATGTATTTTATATAGATACATATTCTATTTAACAATTATATCATTTTTATATAATTTAATTATTATTTTTAAACAATAAAAAAAAAAAAGCAGAATATCTGATTAGTTAAAAAAATTATAGCAAAAAAAAATTAAAATATTTTTAAAAAGGACGAATTGCCCAAGTTGAATACTGTATCAGTATTGTATATAGACTGTATTAGTATTGTATATGGACTGTATACAGACTACGTAGGTCAAAATGACCCAAATTAGAATATGACTATAAAGCGAAAATATGGCCACTTTTTGAAAAGTTTTCAAACTTGGACAATTTATTTTAAAAGTGTTATAGAGTGTCCTTTTCCCTAATAATTAATTAGGAGTGACATAGTAAAATCAAGATTGAAACAACGAAACAGACATGTCTAATTAGAAGTGATACAACAAAATTACTATAAAAAATACTTGCGAAAAAAATTAAATGGGTCTCATATAAAACGTCAAGTAAATTTAACATTAAATATTATTAATTTTTTAATACTTAGATGACTTTATAATAATTTTTTAATATTTAAATGACTTATAATAATTAATTATGGGTGATACAGTCAAATTATGGTTGAAACAACTGAAGCAAACATGTAATAAATATTTTTTTTATTTTTTTATTAAATATTATTAATTTTCTAATATATAAATAACTTATAATAATCAAGTAGAGATGGTATAATAAAAAATTACGGAGGAAGTAACTTATGAAGCAGGCAGGAGAAACAGGCATGTTGGTGGAGACCTGCCTGCTTCTCCTTGCCATTCCCTCTTCTTAGAGACTAGATGTCGACGGTCCGTGCTAGCACGACCCAATATATATATATTATTTCAATTTATGTAACACGGATAGAATTTGGATAATTAAATTTTCAATATATTTTTTGACATTTAAGTTGTTAACTATTATAATCTATAACAATTTTTATGTAAGTTTCAAATAATATATGCTACTGCCCTTATTCAAACTTTTGTGGTATTGATAGTCAATTATATTTTAAAAATAATTTAAGTTTTTAATTATTGAGATTTATATTAGTTTTTTCTTTAATTCCAATTTAAGTGGCGCTGATATAATTTTGACAGTCAAGCATTTATATTACATCTTTTAAGTTGTTACTTATTGTGATTTATAATATTTTTACATCTTTTAAAAAATATATAACAGATTAATTTTTTAAACATTTTAAACTGTTAACTATCATAATTTATAATACTTTTCATGTAATTAGCAATTAATATATGTTACTCTCCTTATCCAAACTTTTATGGTACTGATAGTCAATTATATATTTAAAATAATTTAAATTTTTAATTATTATGATTTATAATATTTTTGCTTCCATTCTAAATTAAGTGACACTGGTATAATTTCGAGAGCCCGTCAAATATTTTGTATCTTTTAAATTTTTTAAATTTTAACTATTGTGAATTATAGCATTTCTTACGCATTCATTTGGTCTTATTTATGTGACATAAATAAAACTTAGATAATCAATTATATTTTTAATATATTTTTTTGATATTTTAAGCTGCTAACTATTGTAATTTGTAATACCTTTTTGGCATTGTAATTTACTATTTTAAGTCATTAGCTATTGTAATTTATAATACTCTTTCCTTGTCCAAATTTTTGTTGTGTTGGTAGTCAATTATATTTTAAAAATAATTTAAGCTTTTATATATTATGATTCACAATACTTTTTCTTCTATTCATATTTAAGTGACACCGATATAATTTCGAGAGTCAACTAAATATTATGATTGAAGTAGCGAAGCAACATGTCTTAAATGACTCTTAATAACTAATTACAAGTGATATAATAAAATTTTCAAAAAGAAAAATAGTTGTGAAAAAAATTAAATGAATCTCATATAAGACGTCAAGTTAATATAAAACATCAAGAGTTAATTTATCATTTTATTCCTACTTTATTTGTCCGATTAAATATTATTAATTTTTAATACTTAAATGACCTATAATAGTTAATTAGGGTGATATAGTAAAATAACAGTTTAAGCAGTTAAAACAGACATGTCATAAATGTCTATTTTTATTTTTCTTACTAAATATTATTAATTTTTTAATAATTAAATGACCTATAATAATTAATTAGGGATGACATACTAAAATCACAGGTAGAATAAGCTGAAACAGGCATGTCATAAATATTTATTTTATTTTTTATTACATATTATTAATTTTTTAATATGTTAATGAGTTATAATAATTAATTAGGAGTGATATAGCAAAATCACGGGTTGAAGTAGCTAAAGTAGACATGTCATACATGGTTATTTATTTTTTATTAAATATTATTAATTTTTTAAT
>NC_061111.1:144389539-144417466 GCF_002878395.1 Capsicum annuum
AAAAAAAGAAGAAAGAGAAATAGAAACTAAAAATAGAAGTGTAAAAAAAAGTGAAAAAAATTAAAAGAAGAAAAAATATAAAAAAAGGAAAAATAAATAAATAAAAAAACAAAAAAGGAAAAAAAAAAAGAAGAGAAGTAAAAGAGAAAAAAAAAAAAGGAAAAAAAAAAATGAAAAAGAAAAAGAAATTAAAATAAAAAAAAAAGAGATTAAAAAAATGAAAAAACTAACAAGAAAAAATAGTTAGAGATATAAGAGAATGATATTTTGAAATTTTGAAGATCATGAAAATAATTATCTTCATATTTGAGTTTGATTTGGAAAAGAAATTTACTAATTTAAATAAGATTAATTTATGGAAATTTAATTAGATGAGATAATTATTTCTTATTTAAACTCAACTAATTTGAGTAAAACAAAGACAGTAAATCTTATTGTATATGTATTTGTGTAGCAACAGTTTACTTAAATACAAAATACAATTTGCTATTTTTCGTAATTATGAAACTATTGTTATAAAAGTTACAATTTAAGACTCTATAATTGCTATTTCTGAAATTTTCTCTTCCTACAAATACCTAGACATTATAAGCCATTGTACGTAAGTCATGTTATAAGAGGATAGAAGAATATTTTTTTCCAATTGTCTTTAAAGAGAAAAATGAGTTGAATAAATAATGGTCATAGGGGCGGATGTATGTGTATGGGTGAGGGTTCCACGGCACCCAGTAACCTCGACTGAAACTTTGTATATATATATATATATATATATATATTCAGAAGAAATGGGATATAGATTGAGCATGCCACCCTTGAGATCAAACAGTTAGATAGCGCCAATGGCAAAGGGAGTTCCCTACCACGCAGCTGATCCGAGTTCGAATCCCTCCTGGTGAATGTTGTTATATTTTGGGGATAATACCCACGAAAATACCTGAACTTTGACCGGATTACCAGTTGAGCATACTGAACTTTGCGGGGGTCCTATTACCCTCCAGAGTTTTTTTTTCATATTTTAATGACATATATCTGCGACTTGGACAATTGCGTGTTAGACACGCGCATTAAGTGCGTGAAGGCGTTAAAAAACGTTATAAACTCATTTTTTTTTGCCAAACAACCCCTAAATTTTCTAATTATTCAAAGTTATATATATATATATATATATATATATATTATCATTCTTTCTCTTCTCTCTTCTCTCTTCTTTCTTTCTTCTCTTCAACAATGGAGTCTTCAACAATGGTTGCTCCATTATTGAATTAAAATTGAACACAATTACATCACACACATACACACCCAAATGAGTCATCTTCAACACACCCAAATTCAATTTGATAATTTGAATAATTTCAAATTCAAATTCAATTTCATATCGAACTCAAATTTGAATTTCTAGTTTTTTGGAGTTTCATTTTCAGTTTCCAGTTTCTAGTATGAACAAATTTGAAGATTGAATTTTCAGTTTCCAGTTTCCATTATCATTTTCCAAGTTTCCTGTTTTTCATTTTCAGTTTCCAAATTTGAAGATTCCATTAATGAAAGTTTTCAATTTGAATTTGAAATTTGAGTTGGAATGGACTAGAATCATTTGGAATTTGATTTGTAGGAGGAATTTGAGTTGTGGAATCTTTAATATGGTTATAATGGTGAAAAAATATTGAAAAGTGATAAAATGGAGAAGAAACAACGCGTGTACCACACTTTTCGACGTCAAAATTGGGTATAACTTTGTGGGGGGCAATTAATTCCACTTTAAAAAAGTACGGGGGGAAATTAATTCCACTTAAAAAAGTATAGGTGTGTAATAAGACCCCTGCAAAGTTCAATATTCTCAACTGAAAATTTGGTTAAAGTTCAGATATTTTCGTAGGTATTATTCCTATATTTTTATATGTTTTTCCTTGTTAAGGAAGGGCTTCAACCCTATTTCTTCACTCATTCACTTTTCGCTTTTTCCATTGCTTTTTTTTTTTAGTTCTATTCTTTACTAATCCAAATTTTTGCATTAATTAATTCTTAATTTTTTAACTTTTTCTTTTGTTAATTACTATTAATCTCTTGTTACGAGTATTAAGTGTATCCCATATCAATGAACAAATAAAAATATATATAATTAGTAAATTGTTTTAAAATTTAAGTTTTTAAAAATGATTTATTATCATGCTAAAGTTTTTTTAAATTTAAAGATCTGTTTAATCTTCCATCAAAGTTCACGCTAAGTGAAGATAACTATATTGAAACTATAATTTTTATTCCTTCTCAATTATATATCTGTAACAACATATAAACATAATGGAATATGAATATGCTGAAGTAACAATATTAGATGGTTTATACAAAATTTGATTTTTTAACATGATTTTTTTTCTTTCTGTTTTAGAGTCAATTTCTCTTATTCGTAAAAAGAAGTTGGACTAATTAGGTATCTTGAATCTCAGATATCTTGAAAGAGAATATAACTAAATATCCATATTCGATTAATTTGTATATAAAAGTAAAAAAAAGATAAATAATTCGAAATGTAACTCAAAATTTTAAAAAATCAACCCGTTTATCTTAGTGGACAATTTGGCACCCGGAACTTAGGAATCCTGGATCCTCTGATCATCCTCCCAAAACTTTTAACATATAATATCGCTACAATAAAAAAAAGTTTTTAGCGATAATAAATATGATCATTAACAAAGAGTGTTAAAGCTTTTATCAACATATTGTCATTGGACCTAATGTCGATATAGGTTTTAGGAGCATTTATAAAGACGGATAAAATGTAATTATAACTAATAATTGTCTGTAAAACATAAACGATAATTAAGCTATTGCACTTAACTAGTTGTGCAACTAAAGATTTATATTTATATATGTGTGTTAACTTATCAATAATAATGAGTTGTATTATTTATACAATCAGATGGGAAGTTAAGCAAAGGAGTCAACAGAAAGGGCATTGCATTCTACAATAATCTCATCAATGAACTCTTAGCAAATGGGATACAACCTCTTGTCTCAATCTTCCACTGGGATCTGCCTCAAGCTCTTGAAGATGAATATCAAGGGTTTTTAAGCCCCCAAATTGCGTAACTAATACAACCCTTCACATTATTAAATGAAATTTTATAGGAAAAAAAATTGTATTTTGACTAACATGTGTTTTTAAAAAAACTATAGGGATGACTTTAGAGATTATGCAGAATTGTGCTTCCAAGAATTTGGAGACAGAATTAAACATTGGATCACTATTAATGAGCCATATACATATGCTGTATTTGGGTATGCATTAGGTTTCGATGCTCCTGGCCGATGTTCATATTATAATGGTTGCGCTGCTGGAGATGCTGCAACTGAGCCTTACATAGTTGCACACCACTTGCTTTTAGCTCATGCAAAGACAGTAAATTTATATAGGGAGCAATACAAGGTAAATTAGTCATTATATCTCTTGTTCTCAAAGTACAATATCCTTCTGTTTGAGTTTATCTGACATAACTTAAATTGATACGGAGCTTGAAAAAAGAAAGAAAAAATAAATAAATTTTGTAATCTCAAGTATATTATAACATCTATATAGGTAGAGAACATTTGAAATTTGTGATAATGCCCTATTTGATTGCTGCAATTTAATTTGTATCCATTTTTTTTTAAAAAAATTTAACATGTAGCTAATCTTGGCAAACATCAAACAAATAATACGTTGGAGTATACTTCTTAGTTGTTGTACGATATATATGACTTTCTAATTTAACAAGTGAAATATAATGCTTTGTAAAAATGGCAATTGAATATGAAAAAGTGAGTCAAATTAAGTCGATGTTATTGGAAAAGCTTGAAAATATTGGCAACTCACTATTGTGCAAAATAGATTTACTAATAGTTATTTTATTATTGCGTTGACAAATTGATGATTGAGGTTTTTTCTTCTCGTAAATTTTGCAGGCTAAGCAAAAAGGCAAGATAGGAATATCTCTAATAAGTAATTGGTTTGTGCCATACTCTACGAAGGAGGAGGATATAGATGCTGCTCAACGAGGTCTCGACTTCATGTTCGGATGGTAACTAATTGAATATTTTTCCTCATATTTCCAATAACCTTCATAAGTACTTTGACAAAATTATTAAAAAGTCCATTTATTTTGTGTGTGGAAGGTTTATAGATCCAGTAACTTATGGAGACTATCCAGCAAGTATGCATAAAGCTGCAAAAAATCGATTACCAAAATTTACTATTGAAGAAACTGAGATGGTGAAGAATTCCTATGACTTCTTGGGACTAAATTACTACACTTCCACCTATGCAGCCAATATTCCTTATGTTGACGTTGTGAACTACGTAACAGATGCTCACGTACATCAAACAGGTTAGTTGCATAAAATTTTCTACTCCCAAATTATAAATATATAATTTTTATAATATTCTTTATTCACCAAAATTCTTGTTCCATACTGTGTCTTTTTATTGTAGGCAAGAAAAATGAAATACCCATCGGTGAACCGGTATTCATTAATTATTTGTGAATATGTCATCTTTCTTTTTGATAGGCCTTGTCTTTAACATTGTTTTTTTTTTCCTTGTTCTTAGACGGGCTTGGAAACTAATTTTGTTGTCCCAAAAGGTCTTCAAGATTTGCTTGTATACACAAAGAAGAAATACAAGAATCCGATTATTTATGTAACGGAGAATGGTATGACAAGCTAGCTATGGATATCATTTAATCTCACACAATTAAATGTGTTCGTTATTATGTATGTAAATACAATATTAGAACTAAATTTCAATAATTTTTTCCTACAAATTGTAATTAGGAATGAGTGATGCAAATGTGACAACAGTACAACAAGGAGTAGATGACTTGGAAAGAGCAGAATATATCCGTCAACATCTTTTGGCCATCAAGGATGCCCTTCAGTGAGTTCATTCTTTCCCTTATTAATATCATTCTATAAATATGTTTTTGTTGTCCATTTTAGTAATGCAGGATGTTATCAAAAAAAAAAAAAAAAAAGAGCTACATACTAGCATATTCATTTTCTAATAAAAACATATTTCTTGTAACAGGGATGGTGTAAATGTCAAAGGTTACTTCGTATGGGCATTGCTGGATAATTTCGAGTGGAGATGGGGATATACCCAAAGATATGGAATTAATTATGTCGATTTTAACAATAATTTAAAGAGATATCCCAAACGTTCTGCTCTTTGGCTAAAAGAATTTCTTTCCGGTAGAGAGATTTTCAGATTTGATTATTAATATGTTTAGTTAGAGGTAAGAAAGTAGTACACTTCCCAACAAAAAATTTATTTCATTCTAATAGATATAGTTTTGGATACTCTCACACATTAAATAGTCCACGAGACTTGGTCTTAGAATAAGATACTTTCATTTCAATCGTACTAACATGTATCGATGCTCGTCTTATTAAACAGTTCTACAACTCATTCCGTAAATCAAAGACAGAAAAGGGATAAGTATACACTTGATCTATAATAAATAGTACGTATATTGTTAGAGTTATGACCGGAATTTTGTTGATTCGGCTCAGAAAGTTTCATGGTGCGACCCATATTTGTGATTTTCAATGGGGTCTGTGGTGGTAGCGTAGGAATCGGGCCGATAGGCCCATGGACCTTTATATTTTTGGGCCTAAGACTTATTTGTATGCACATGTTATATAAGTGCATTTAGTGGGTTGTTTTGTGTATCCAAAAAATACTCATTCTCCACGTTGTACTCCTCTCCTTTCATTATAGTGAAACATCATCTGCCTCTGTCCGTGATTTTCCCCGCAAGGATTTTCACGTAAATTTGTGTGTTCTTGTTTTCTTTCTGCTTGTGGTTTGCTTTATTTCTGCTCGATTCCTAACAAATTGGTATCAAAGTCTGTTCGATTGTTTTCTTGGGGATGACAACCATGAAGTATGATATTCCGCTGTTGGATTGCAACACTAGATTTTCTTTCTAACAGGTTAAGATGCGGGTTATGCTTGTGCAGATGGATTTGGACGATGCTTTATTAAGGTTTGAGAAGATGCCCTCATCGTGGACGGAAGAGGACAAACGACGTAAGGATCGGAAGGCTCTATCTCAGATCCACCTTCATTTATCAATCAGATTCTACAGGATGTTTTGAAGGAGACCACAACCGCTACGTTGTGGTTGAAACTGGAATCATTATGTATAACGAAGAGTCTAACAAGTTAGTTGCATCTCAAGCAACGACTTTATTCCCATCGCATGTCTGAAGGAGTGTCCTTGGAGGATCACCTATTTGTATTTAAGAAAATCATCTCTGATTTAGAGACTCTGGAGGTTAAGTACGATGAGGAAGATCTAGGGTTGATTTTGTTGTGTTTGCTGCCTGCATCATATACGACCTTTAGGGATATAATTTTATATAGTCATGATACCTGGTCGATTAATGAAGTCTATGATGTGCTGTTCTCTAAGAAGAAGATAAAACATCTTGTGAATGGGTCGGAGACTCAAGGAGATGGTCTCATTGTTCGAGGAGGAAGGACTCGTGAGAAAAATTCTGGGGGTGATGACAGGAATATGTCGAAATCCAAAAACAGAAATAAAACCTGTAATTACTGCAAGAAGAAGGGCTATTGAGTGTTGGAAGCTATAGAATAGAGAGAAAAGAGAAGCTCCAAAATCGAAGGAAAACTAACCAGAGAAGTCCGGTGAAACCAGTTTTGTGGAAGATGGCGGTAGTAATAAAGAACTCTTGGTAGTTTCTAATGGTCACTCCAAACCTTGTGAGGATTAGATTCTTGATTTAGCTTGTACGTTTGATATGTGTCGTAATCGGGATTGATTTATAACATATGAAATGATTTCTAAAGGTGTTATGTTGATAGAAAATAACACACCTTGTAAGATAACTGGTATTAGAAAAATCAGGATCAAGATATTTGATGGGGTTGTGAGGACACTTGGTGATGTGCGGTATGTCCCAGACCTGAAGAGAAATCTTATTTCCTTGAGTACCCTTGATTCGAACAGTTATAGGTGCATTGGTGAAGGTGGAGTCCTGAAGGTTACTAAAGGTACTCTTGTTGTGATAGAGGGATAGAGAAAGTTTCCAAATTTGTATGTCCTGCAAGGCTCTATTATTATAAGTGATGCAACTGTTTCTACCCATTCTCTTTAAGAAAGAGACATTGCTAAACTTTGGCATATGCGCCTGGGGCATAAGAGTGAAAACGGGATGGCTGAATTAAGTAGGAGAGGACTTCTTGATGGACAGAGTATTACCAAATTGTATTTCTATGAGCATTACATTTTTGGGAAGTAGAAGAGAGTCAGATTCACTAAAGACATCTACTCAACTAAGGGCACACTTGATTACATTCATTCTGATCTCTGGGTCCTACTAGAATACTTTCTAGAGGAGGCTCTAATTACTTGTTGACTATTATTTATGACTATTCCAGAAAAGTTTGGGTGTTCTTTATGAAGCAAAAGAATGATGTGTTGTCTACTTTCAAGGAGTGGAAGACTATGATTTAAAAGTAGACGGGGAAGCAGGTGAAATGCCTTCAGACCGATAATGATTTAGAGTTTTGTTCTAATGAATTTAATGCTTTGTGCAAGTCAGAAGGAATTGTGAGGCACTTGACAGTTTGTCATACTCTGCAGCAGAATGGTGTGGTCGAATGAATGAATAAGACTATAATGGAAAAGGTGCGTTGTATGTTCTCTAATGCTGGTTTACCCAAGTTTTTTTGGGCTGAAGCAGTTTCCACAGCTTGCCTTCTTATTAACCGCTCTCCTTCAGTCGCGATTGATAAAAAAACTCTATAAGAGGTATGGTCTGGTACTTCTACTAGTTATTCTAATTTAAGGATATTTGGATGTTCTGCGTATGCTCATATTGATAATGGAAGGATGGAACCTAGATCTGTTAAGTGCTTATTTATGGGTTATAAGCCTGGTGTTAAAGGTTATAAGCTTTGGTGTCCAGAAAGAAGAAAGGTTATAATTAGCAGGGATGTTGTGTTTGATGAAACTGCCATGCCTCGGACTCCCTTCAAATCTAGTGCTTCACCCCTAGATGATCTTAGTGACATGAATCAGCAAAGGCCAAGGACCTATGTTGAATTGAAGATTGGAGCAGAGTCCACACCAATGCCTACTTCTCTATCTAGCCCGGAGATACAGAATGATACTATTTCTTCTTCACCACTAGCGGCGCCACAATATTCTATTGCTAAATATAGGCCTAGAAGAGATATTAGACCTCCTCAAAAGTATGCTGAAGCTGATTTGGTTGTTTATGCATTGAGTGTAGCAGAAGGTATTAATTTCGGTGAAGGTCCTTTTTCTTACTCAGAGGCAATTAGTTGTGATAATTTCGGTTGATGGATGATTGCTATGCAGGAGGAGATGGAATGACTTCATAAGAATGACACATGAGATTTGGTGAGATTACCTAAAGATAAGAAAGTTGTTCGTTGCAAGTGGGTATTCAAAAAGAAAAAAGAAACATATGGAGTTGAAGATGCTAGGTACAAAGCAAGACTAATTGCTAAAGGTTACAGTCCGGTTCAGATATCAACTTCACAGATGTGTTTTCTCTAGTTATAAAGCATAGTTCAATTCAAGCATTGCTTGGTATTGTGGCCATGCATAATCTTGAGCTTAAGCAGTTGGATGTCAAAACTACATTCTTATATGGAGAACTTGAGAAGGATTTCTATATGCAGCAACCAGAGGGTTTTGTATTCTCAGGAAAGGATGACTATGTATGTTTGTTGGAAAAGTCTCTTTATGGATTAAAATAGTGCCCAGGCAGTGGTATAAAAGGTTCGACTCTTTTATAACCTCTCTTATGTTTTAGAGGAGCAACTATGATAGTTATGTCTACTTCAAGGAGGTAAGTAATGGTTCATTCATGTATCTTCTCTTGTATATTGATGATATATTGATTGCAACAAAGGATATAAGAGAGATAATAAAAGTCAAAGCTCAGTAAGAAGTTTGATAGGAAGGATCTAGAAAGAAGATTCTTGGCATGGAGATTCTAAGGGATTGAAAGAATTTTAAGTTATATTTGAGTCGGAAATGATATATTGAAAAAGTGCTTCACAGGTTCAATATGCAAAATGTCAAACCTGTAAGTACGCTATTGGCATCTCACTTCAAACTCTCAGCCAGTTTATCTCCAAAAATAGATTATGAGCGTGGCTATATATCTCGAGTACCATACTCTAGTGTTGTTGGGTCTCTTATGTATGCGATGGTGTGTTCTCAACTAGATTTATATCATGCCATCAGTGCAGTAAGTAGATACATGGCAAATTTTGGCAAAGAACATTGGAAAGCAGTTCAGTGGATTTTCAGATACTTGCATGAATCTGCTGATGTTTGTTTGCAGTTTGTACGAAATAGAGATGGAGTAATCGGGTATGTTGATCCTGATTTTGCAGGAGATCATGATAAAATGAGATCTCTTGCAGGTTATGTTTCACCATTGGTGGTTGTGCTATTAGTTGGAAAGCTACCTTACAAACTACGATTATTTTTTCAACTACTGAGGTAGAGTATATGGCTATTACAAAGGCTTTTAAGGAAGCTATTTGGTTGAAGGGTATGTTTGGTGAACTCAGCAAAGACTTATAGATTACTACGGTATTTTGCGATAGTCAGAGTGATATCTTCCTTACGAAAGATCAAATATTTTACGAGAGGACAAGGCACATCGATGTTCGGTATCATTTTGTGCGTGAAATTAGTTCTCGTGGTGATATTGTGGTGAGAAAGATTAGTACTCATGATAATCTTGCTGATATGATGACCAAGACACTACCAAGTTCTAAGTTTGATCATTGCTTGGACTTGGTTAGTGTTAGCTGTTAAGATGTGCCCTTAGGGGCTTTTATGGAAGAGGTGGAGAGTTTGTCTTGAATTGAATTTGAGTTCTGAATTAGAATTTGTGTCAAGGTGGAGATTGTTAGAGTTGTGACCCAAATTTTTTTGATCCAGCCCAGAAAGTTTCACGGTGTAACCCATGTTTATGATTTTCAATGGGGTCTGTGGTGGTAGCATAGGGATCGGGCCGATAGTCTCGTGGACCTTTATATTTTTTTGGGCGTAGGACTTATTTGTATGAACATATTATATAAGTGCATTTAGTGGGTTATTTTGTGTATCCAGAAAATACATATTCTCCACATTGTACTTCTGTCTTTTCATTACTAGTGAAACATCCTCTGTCTCTGCTCGTGATTTTTCTACAAGGATTTTCACGTAAATCTGTGTGTTCTTGTTTTCTTTCTTCTTGTGGTTTGCTTTATTTCTGCCCGATTCCTAACATATATATCTTCCGTCATACTTTGAGTACATATATGCTCCTACCATTAATGAAATGGTACTATATGTCCCTCACACTTCCCAAAGTATGACGAAGGATATGTACATATTATTTATCAAAGTTAGAGGATATATTGGTCCCTTTTTCTTTTTAATTTATTTTATTTCAATAGTTAACCTAAACCCACTATCCGACCCAACAAATCCACTGCCCGTCCCAATCTCATTTAAAATTCAAAAGACGCTTATCCAACAAACGCGTTTTCCCACTCCTATAACGATATATATAATACAGTAACACTCACTACTATCATTTTTTTTAAATAATCACTAACTCATAACTCTCGAAAGCAACACGAAATAAATTGAATCCCTTAGGTTTCAATTTTCAGTGAAATTTCATCAAAAAAACACTATTCATCACCGGTCTATACTACTTAACCAACGCTTCATCAAATTAAATTCCCCATCGGCTAACCATCGCCGCACCCCTAGCTTCGGCCACCTTCAGCCTAATATCCACTCCCTCCAACCAGTAAACATCAACTAGTAGCAACGATCAATCATTGCAATTTGATTGGGGTTCACGTTTAGGAGAAAAAGGGAGTATAGGACTTGAAACAAAAAATAAAGATCTAATCGAGTTGGTTTGAAAGGGTTCAATGAGTTCATTGGGTCGGGTGGTGAGTTCGGATTAATTATTTGGGATAAAAAAATTAAAATAAAAAAGAAACAAATATAACCCTAAACTATGATTAATGGTATGCATATGATTAATGGTACGTATACACCTTCCGTCATACTTTGATATGTGTATCCAAAGTATGACGAAGAATATATACGTATTATTTATCATAGTTTAGAGATATAATTGTCCCTTTTCCGAATCTAATAAATGAGTTAATTGATTTAAAAATGTTCTTTAGAGTTTAAATTTTGTACATCGTAAGTAATGTACAGTCATTCTTTTCTATTAAAATGTTGTTTAATACTAGTATTTTTTAGTAATTGTATTTGGAGATTTTTTAGCTCACCTACACGCTTTTGTCTTCAATTTTTGATCACGAAATGATGTTAATATACTTTATCATAAATATAAATAATACAGTTATTTATCATTGTCACACCCTTTTTTTTCACTCCCAAAAAGATTCATTTGTGGTTCAAAAGGGTTTTGATTATTAAGTGACAAAAGAAAACGATTTGTTTCGAAGAAGGATTGTCTTTACATTCGAAATCAGAGTCGCCACTTGGCATAAATTGGGTGTGCCAAGTCACCATTGGAAAATCCTTTTCAAAACTGTTTTGACTCTTTTAAAACTGGTTTGAAAACAGAGATTCCGGCTAAGGAATTCTGTTGACCGAGAGGAAGGTGTCAGGCACCCCTCGATCCCGTGGTTCGACCACGGTCGCTTGGTGGAGCGTATGGGCTAATTTTGACACTACGAATGTACAAACCACACAAAACACGTAAAACAATCAAATAAACAAACAAAACAAAACGAATCAAAAGTATAGTGTCCAGTCCAATTTATACAGTCTAAAATAGAAAAATGCAAAAATAAATCCTATCTAACCTACACTAATACTAACTACGCTCCTGTACTTTACCCGACGCCTCAGGTCTTCGTTACGAATGTCCTCCCCGTACAAAATACCCGAGGCATTTCCCGGCCAATAAACACAAGTACCTCGGGGCATTCCACGACCGAATAGTACATTTGATTAGATACGACAAAATAGAGAATAATCATTCAACACCAATATTCACACAAGCCATGGTATAATATTCTATGAATTGCCTACCCCAAAACCTAAAATATGCCTATGAATCTCGCCTAAAACATACTATTATTGTTTTAACATCATGAACCGAAATTAATTCTAATTTAACGACCTCAATACCTACTTCAAGTCAAACGATTAATTCAAATTACTTCAATAGTCTCTGATTTCAATCCCTCCCACATTTTATACCGACAGTTTCTAAACACGAATACAATTAACCATCCATATCATTCCGATTTCATGCTAACAACTACTTATTCAAGTAAAACAGCACCAATCATCAACAGAAGTGTCTAATCAAATAAACAACACACTATCACAACACCCATGTACCAAATATTTAGACAAAGAAATCAAGAATAAGGTTTAGAAATGGACCTCCGAATGAACGACCTCGTTGATAATAATGAGTCAAAAGAAAGCCGCACTCGAAGCCCCGAATGGAAACCTCAGAGCGAAACCAACTCCAAACTCAATATCCCGAAATAAAGGCAATTTTAAACCCCAAATCAACCCCCCCAAACAAGCAATGAAGAAGAGATATCAAACGATCAAGATCAAGCTTATGAAGAAAACAATAAAATCCAGCACTAAAATTCCAACAGAGTTAAGTCGAATCTATAGAAAAAATGCTGATTTCAATAATTTTAAGCTTAAACCGATCCAATGACGAACTAACAATAATTCCAACAACTCCTAACACCTCTCGACCTAAATCACCCCAAAAATCAAAGAAAAGAAAAGGGGGTTTTAGTGACTTCGAGATAGGATTGATCAAACGATGAGAAAGAAAGCCGATTTCGGTGGACTTGAAGCTGATTCTGGCAAAATATTCTCTGGGTAAAGCTCAAGAAGACCGAATTTCTCCCGATTTCAATGTTTTCTCACCGGAGCTCTCAACCTGGAAACTCTCTCTCTCTGTGCTATTCTCTCTCTCGATCTCGCTCTCTCAAACTCTCTCTCTTGTCCATATATGTGTATCCAATAGCAGTGTGTATATGGGTATGGATGGTAGATTTGTGACGATGAAGAGTGATTTTTATTAAGGAATCGTCAATCGAAAATCCTGCCCCTCCCCTTCTCGGTATTGTATATATATAATTGTGTGGGTCGATGCCTTTGTGAAGAAGAAAATAAATAATAATAAGTGGGGCCCTCTTTTGTGATTATTCCCTAGAAATAAAAAAATGCCTCCCCTCTTGTCTATTCCAGTGAATGGCCTTTTTTATATATGGAATGTGGGGTCCATATGTTCCATATTGAATTTCCTGGAAAGTGCCCTCCCGTGTATTTCTTTGTGGGTAAGAAAATGAGAGAAGGGGGGGTCAGGGAGTTGGGGTAGTGGGGTAGGGTAGCTAGGTGTGATAGTGGTGTAGTGTATTTTGATTGGGTAGGTTGTTAGGATGAGGTGTAAAGGGGGTTAGGATAGGATAAAATTTGTTAGAGAGTTATTATTTTTGTATTTTTATGGGGGGATAATTACATGGTTGAGGCTACACGATAGGATAAGGTAAAAAGGTGAAAACTAATCTTTCGGAGGGACAAAGTTACGTGTCTACATCATGCCCCCTTTGAATGTAAACACACAGTGTTTTCAGATAAAGAAGTAGACAATGAGGTAGAATTTTGTCCCGACCTTTATTCAAAAACACGGAGCAAGAGGAAGGAGGGAAACCAGGTCTTGACTTAGGACATCCTACCAACCCAAGTTATGAAAGAAACAAGTGACAGGTATCTCCAAGGATTGGAGGAAGATGCACTATACCGAGTTGGAGAGTCGAGTGAGGTCCCGTCGAGGTTCCGATCCGTGGCTCTGTTATTACATCATAAATGAAAATTACAAGTTAAAAACATAAATGAAATTACAAAATCCTGTCTATACAGCTTCTCTGAACTCTTGACTTGAGTTTCATCACCCTATTCTTCAGGCGGGCTCCTAACTTGCAATTTCTTCAACTTGTTGTTTGAATTTCAATTTCTTCAACTTGTTACTTGACTGTCAATCCCTTTACTTTGTTGCTTGACTTTCAATTTCATCATCATGTTCTTTAGGCGAGCTCCTGACTTGTAATTTCATCACCCTGTTCTTCAGGCGGGCTCCTGAAATTAAAATCAAAACTAGAACAAAAATATCTCAAACAAAGATTATAATAAAGAAAAATTTTATTTTTTCTAAAAGTAATGTCCCATTTTCCAGGAGGGTCCTGAACAGAAAGTAAAATCTCATTTTTCAGGAGGGTCTTGAACAGAAAGTAAAATCCCACTTTTCAGGAGGGTCCTGAGTAGAAAGTAAAATCCCATTTTTCAGGAGGGTCCTGAACAGAAAGTAAAATCCCATTTTTTAGGAGAGTCCTGGACAGAAAGTAAAGTCCCATTTTCCAGGAGGATCCTGAACAGAAAGTAAAACCCCATATTCCAGGAGGGTCCTGAACAGAAAGTAAAATCCCCTTTTTCAGGAGGGTCCTGAATAGAAAGTAAAATCTCATTTCTCAGGAGGATCCTGAATAGAAAGTAAAATCCCATTTCTCAGGAGGATCCTGAACAGAAAGTAAAGTCCTATTTCTCAGGAGGGTCCTGAATAGAAAGTATAGTCCCATTTTTCAGGAGGGTCCTGAATAGAAAGTAAAATCCCATTTTTCAGGAGGGTCTTGAACAGAAAGTGACGTCCCATTTTTCAGGAGGGTCTTGAACAGAAAGTAAAATCCCATTTTTCAGGAGTGTCCTAAATAGAAAGTAAAATCCCATTTTTTAAGAGGGTCCTGAACAGAAAGTAAATTCCCATTTTCCAGAAGGGTCCTGAGCAGTAAGTAAAATCCCCAAATATGCTTTCCCAAAGGTAGTTGAAATTATTGAACAAAACTTTGTCCCTGTTTCATCAAAGAGAATTTGTCAGTTAAAACTTAGTGGTGGCTTGCAGCACTTGGCTTCTCAGCATCTGCTCCAGCACTCGTTCCTTTCATCTTTGTTTTGAATTGCTGACACTTGTCCCTATCTTGCTGCATCATTTACCCAGACTAGATTGGGGGAAATGACTTCTGACTCAAATAATGAATTTCTATTTTATCGTGCTTCTGAAATGCATCATTTTCCAAATCTGAATACTCCCACGAACCCAGCAGCCTATCGGTTGATAGAGTTCCTTTTCTTTGTGTTGAATTATGATCATATTTCTTTCATGTGCTGGTCCTCAACTTTTTCTCATACAATTGGAAAGACTGATAGCAAGTTTTGAAATCCTTTCTCACTTGTTTTGACACAGATTAGACTCAAAGAGTGTAAAGAAATAATGGTGACTTTTATTTTGATAAAAGACATAAAAGGACAAAAATATAAATGTATAAATAAAAGAAATAGTGCAATGTCCCTCTTTTTAACAAAGAAGAAAACTTATCTGAATATGGCAACCAACTTCAATGACTATGACATGCATTTTGGATTAAGCTGCCTGATCTTCCTATCCAAACTTTCCATTTGTTGTTGAATTCGTGCTTTTGCCGCTGAGCCACTTCTTCAAATCCATTGGACTCATATATCTCATTCAATTGATGACATCTTGAAAGACTTTTGCCTACAAATCTCTTTCCTTTTCACTTTTCTCTCGAATTTGCCATTGCATTACAGTGCCCATAAGGGTTTTCACCAATAAGACTCTCTCATTTTAATTTTTTTCTCAACTCCCCATCGCCTTATGGTGCCTGTAAGGGTTTTTACTAGTAAGACTCTCTCATTTTTATTTCTCTCGGCTCACCATCGCCTTGTGGTGCCCGCGAGGGTTTTCACTAATAAGACTCTCATTTTTATTTCTTTCCTAACTTCTTATGCTGAGGAAGACAAGTAGTACTCCATAATGTATCATCATATCCAT
The DNA here is from genome assembly GCF_002878395.1 of Capsicum annuum. Classification (NCBI taxonomy): domain Eukaryota; kingdom Viridiplantae; phylum Streptophyta; class Magnoliopsida; order Solanales; family Solanaceae; genus Capsicum; species Capsicum annuum. The sequence goes on from NC_061111.1 coordinate 144,405,506, forward strand.
TGGATACTTAGACTTAACATTATCAAATATTGATTTGAAGGTCTTTCTTTGGTTGTAACTTGGTTTTTTGGATAAGGTTAGGAAGAAAAGTATGGCAGGAGGCTCAAACGACATTTGAAGTGAGGGTGGGATTTACAACTTTTGAAATCGACTCAACAATATGTTAGATCATGCCCCAGTTTTTTGTTGACTGGGTGACTCTAAAATCTTTATTTGGTTAGACCGATCCCTGAATAGGGACACCTAAGTATCTCACTCCTAAGAGAGAAGAATCAGGTCGCACGTAGTTCCATCAGCCTGTACTTTGTTTTGATTTGATTTTTCTCTTCTTTCTTTTTTATTTTCGTTTATTTCCATACTTACTCTTTCTTTTTTTTTCTTATTCTTCTTTTCTTGACATTTTATTTTTTACTCTATTTTGATTCCAAAAGAGGGGTATGAAAGAAAAATAAAACTAAGCTTAAACGGGGTAAACAAAGGATGACGCAATGTTTGGATAGCAGAATGGAATGCCTTCATCATATCAATCTTCAAAAATGCAAGTACTAAACACGCAATAGAATCAACAAAGGATAAAATATCATACATAATATCTTTTGACCGCATCAGCATTGATAGCCATTTCTGCCATTTTGCCTTCAATATCTGTCAAATATAAGGCTCCATTGGGCAACACTTTCTTTACAATGAAGGGACCTTGACAATTTGGGCAGAACTTGCCTTTCGCTTTAACCTGGTGAGGAAGGATACGCTTTAATACCAACTTCAAAATGCCTGGGTCATACCTTTTTGTTATATGCTCGAGCCATTCTCTTTTGATACAAATGGCCATGACATACCGATGTTAGTCTTTTTTCTTCAATCAAACTCAATTATTGTAGTTGGGTTTTGACCCACTCATAATCATTAATCTCTGCTTCCATAATGAATCGAGGAGAGGGAATTTCAACTTTTGCAGGAATGATTGCTTCTGTTCCATACACCAATAAATATGGAGTTGCCACTGTTGAAGTGCGAACAGTAGTGCGATAACCTAGAAATGCAAACGATAACTTTTCATGCCATTGTCTAGACCCTTGTACCATTTTTCGCAGTATCTTCTTGATATTCTTATTCGCGGCTTCCACAACGCCATTTGCCTTTGGACGATATGGAGTGGAATTTTGATGTGCGATCTTAAACTGTTGGCATACTTCTTGCATCAAATGACTATTTAGATTGGCGGTATTATCTGTAATAACCATATTTGGGATTCCAAACCTACAAATAATTTTGGCATGAACAAAATCTACCACTGCCTTCTTTGTTACTGACTTAAAAGTTATTGCTTCTACCTACTTTGTGAAGTAATCTATGGCCACCAAAATGAATCTATGCCCATTTGACGCTTTTGGCTCAATCGATCCAATCACGTCCATTCCCTAAGCTTCAAATGGCCATGGCGCAGACATTGCATACAATTCAGCAGGAGGTAAATGTATCAAATCACCGTGTACTTGACATTGGTGACACTTTCAAACAAATTGAATAGAATCTCTCTCCATAGTAAGCCAGTAATAACCTGCTTGAAGAATTTTCTTAGACAAGACATAACCGTTCATATGCAGCCTGCATACTCCAAAGTGTATTTCAACCATGATCGCCGAGGCTTCTCTAGCATCTACACACCTCAAAATTCCCAGATCCGGGGTTCTCTTATATAAAATTCCCCACTTAAGAAAAATCAACTAGCCAAACACCTAATAGTCCTCTTTTGATCACTGGTGGTATGTGTTGGGTATTCTCCTGACTGAATGTATCGCTTTATATCAAAGAACCAATGTTCTCCATCGAGCTCTTCTTCAACTGCATTACAGTAAGCATGCTGATCACGACTCTGTGTATGCACTGGATCGATGTAAGTGTGATCAGGGTGTTGGAGCATTAAAGACAAAGTGTCCAAAGTATCAGCAATCTCATTGTGAATTCTTGGACTATGCCTAAACTTTACAGACACAAACCGTTGACATAGATTTTTCAAGCATTGTCGATACGGTATTAGCTTTTAATCTTATGTCTCCCAATCACCTTGAATCTGATGGACAAGAAAATCTGAATCCCCCAACACTAATAGTTCCTGGACTCCCATATCAACAGCTAGCCTCAAACCCAGAATGCAAGCTTCATATTCCGCCATGTTATTAGTACAGTAAAATTAAAGTTGCGCTTTTACCAAAAAATACTGCCCCGCCTCAGAGATAAGAATTGCACCTATTCTGACTCCTTTCATGTTGACAGCTCCATGGAAGAACAACTTCCAACCTGGATCAGCATTTATAACGACTTCATCGACACACAACACTTCTTCATCAGGAAAATATGTCTTTAATGGCTCGTACTCTTCATTAATAGGATTCTTAGCAAGATGATATTTCAAGGATTAGGATTTCATGAAGGTTCGAGTCATATATACAATGTCGAACTTGGTAAGCAATATTTACCACTTTGCCAAACGACCGGTCGGCATAGGCTTCTGAAAGATATACTTTAAAGGATCTATGCTGGAGATGAGATAAGTAGTGTAGGACGAGAGATAGTGTTTCAACTTCTATGCTACCCTACCCAAGTTAGGGCACAACACGTCCTTTCAAGAAGAGTATACCTGGCCTCATATACGGGGAACTTCTTGCTAAGATAATAAATAACGTGCTCTTTTTTGCCTGTGACATCATGTTGACCCAGAACACAACCGAAAGAATTGTCCATGACTGATAAATATAAGATCAAAGGCCTACCAGTCTCCGGTGGTACCAGCACGGGCGGATTTGACAAGTATCTTTTGATTTTGTCAAACGCTTCCTGATATCCTTTAGTCCACTCTACCTCAACACTCTTTTTCAGCAACTTGAAAATGGGCTCACACGTGGTTGTGAGTTGAGCAATAAACCTGCTAATGTAGTTCAATCTACCCAGCAAACTCATCACCTCTGTCCTATTCTTTGGCGGAGGAAAATTCTGGATGGCTTTGATTTTTGAAGGATCCAATTCAATTCCCTGACGGCTAACTACAAACCCCAACAGCTTTCCAGATGGAACTCCAAATACATATTTTGTCAGGTTGAGTTTGATATCATACCTGCGAAGTCTTTCAAAGAACTTTCTTATATCTTTAATATGGTCAGCCTGACTTTTTGATTTAATAATCACATCATCTACATAGACCTCAATCTCCTTATGCATTATATCATGAAACATAGTGGTCATGGCTCTCATGTATATTTCTGCAGCATTCTTCAAACTGAACGGTATCACTCGATAATAATAGGTCACCCATGTTGTGATAAAAAAGTCTTCTCCGCATCTTCATCATCCATAATGATCTGGTGGTATCCGGCATAGCAATTCACAAAAGAGCAACCTCATGTTTACCGCAGTTGGGCAGTGAAAAATCATCCTTTGGACTTGCTCTGTTCAAATCACGGTAATCAACACATACTCAAATTTTACCATCTTTCTTTGGAACAGGAACAGTATTGGATAAGCATGTAGGATAGTGAGCCACTCCAATGACTTTGGCTTCAAGTTGTTTCATGATTTCCTCTTTGATTTTAATTCTTACATCAGTTTTAAACTTCCTCAACTTCTGTTTCACAGGGGGGAATGTGGGATCATTTGGCAATTTATGAGCCACTAATTCAGTGCTTAAACCAGACATATCATCATAAGACCATGCAAAAACATCCTTATAATCAATTAATGCTTGAATCATTTCATGTTTTAGCTGCGGCAAAGCATGTACACTGATTTTAGTTTCCCTCATATCTTCTTGATTCCCTAGATTAATTGACTCAGTTTTATTCAAATTAGGATTTGGCTTGTCTTCAAACTGTTCCAACTCTTACTTATTTCCTCTAGTGCCTCTTCTTCATCATATTTTCCCTCTTACTTCATTATATCTTGATTAATTTAGATTTTAAGATCAGGCTAAAAATTTTGCATGCATGTCATGTCATTAGAATCAGCATAAAGAGAACTGTATAAACAAAAAGACAAAATCAAAATATATTAGACACAAAATAAAGAGATATTGTATTTCATTAAAAGGGAAAGATAGGAGGTTTTAAACACAAATGACAACAGAATGTAAACAAGCTAAATTCCGAATTACAAACCTGGAATAACTCAGATAAATAGAAATAAAAACAAAATGAACTACCAAAACTTCCTCCTAATAGGGAGAGAAGTGACTTCCTAATTATTGAGCTGGACCTCAGGACCTTTGAACTGTATGTCTGCCTTACTGGTACCATCTCTTGCTTCAACCATATCAACATCTATCAGCAGGTTCTGGAAGTCATCAACCAATTTAGCTTTAAATTCTACAAGCTTCGTGATATCGCTCTTGACAAATGATTCACTGAGTAGCGGCATTGGGCGAGGGAGTGACCATGTTTCCTTTTTCCTTCCCTTGGCCTTCTTCAAATCTTCAGCCATAGGTTTAAATCCCAGACCAAAAATGCCCATGTTCTCTCTTGGGCATATGGGATGAACGGTACCGTGTAGAGACACTCCCAAACTGTTCCCTGGCATAAATCCATATTTCAAAAGCTTACTCACCATCATGATAGAAGTTGAAAACAATTGTGGTCCCGAAATAAGCTGCACTTTAATAATACGATTCACCGATGCTGTATCAAAAGTTTGATAGACAAATGTCTCCTCTACATTGTTTGCTTCAATAAGGGACAAAGGAGAATCTTCATAGGCGGATAAATCCCCTTCACCATGAATAACCACTTCTTGCCTGTCATACTCAAACTTGATCATTTGGTGCAATGTAGATACAACTGTCTTGGCCTTGTGGATCCACGGTCTTCCCAATATAGATTGTAAGAGGAGTCTAGATTCAATACTTGAAACTCTATGAAAAACTCAACAGGCCCTATAATCAACATTAGTTCTATTTTACTAATAGAGTTTGATTTTGCACCATCGAAAGCCCTGACACATACATTATTGGGCCCGATCCTCTCAACACCAATATTCAACTTTTGCAAAAATAGGGCAGATATTTGCACCTGAATCTCCATCAATCATGATACGAGTGACGTAGAAATCTCCGTACTTCATCGTAATGTAAAGACCCTGGTTATGCCCCGTACCTTCAACAACTAATTCATCGTCAGAGAAGCTGATCCGATTGACCGTAAAGATTTTTTCAACCATTTTCTCAAGCTGATTTACTATAATCTCCATAGGAACGTATGCTTCATTCAATACCTTCAATAAAATATCACGATGTTCCTTGGAATGAAACAACAAAGATAAGAGGGAAATTTGAGCAGGGGTTTTCCTCAACTGATCTATTATTGAATACTCTGACAACTTCATCTTATTCAAAAATTCCTCAGCTTCTTCTTCAATGATAGGCTTTTTGATAGATAAAGGTCCACTACCAATTGGCTTGGACTTCCTTACACTTTCATACACGAAGCATCTTCCTGACTGAGTCAAACCCCCTACCTTATCTACATATTTTACTACTTCCTTCCCCTGATAGGTCATCATAGTCCGCTTATAGTTCCATGGAACCTTTTTCATATCAATTATCGGAGGTTGGGTCACCGGTTTGAGAATAATAGGCGCTGTCAGTGCTCCTTTCACTGTCAAGATAGGCTTACCCGGAGCTCCTACCACCGTCAACTTAGGTTTATCCTGACTTAAATCAACATATCTTCTGGCACCTTGCACTGTGATCACAGGTTTCTTTGTGCTTTCTTGGGCCTTATCTTCTGCCATTCCTTCCTGACTTAAATGACATTGCTTTCAACGAATCTGCCACATTCACTGATTTGTCCTCATTGATCTGTATTCTGACAATAAGCTTATAACACCTTGATGACTTTTTCCCATCATATATCAGTTTTAACATATTAGTTTTAGTATGGGTTGGCAATAAATTCTAGTTAATGTTTGGAACTTTTGGGGCCTGGACCAGAATTTGATTTGAATTAATTAAATCTTGGACAGCTCTCTTCAAATGCCAATATTTATCGTATTGTGCCCCGACATGTCAGAACAATGCGCACATCTTAACGAATAATCAAGATTTCTCGGAAGTGGATTTGAAAGCCTTTCTTGAATTAGGCTTAAGACCTTCATTTTTCTCAACCTATCAAACAAGCTAGCATATGACTCCCCAAGAGGTGTGAACTGATTTTGGATCGCCTTCTCTTTCTTGTACTCGGGCCTGGGTTAGAAACCGGGTCTAGAGAGGTTTGGGTAATTTAGTAAAGCTAATGGGCAATTTTATGGAGTTTCGCGTGCCATTACAGGTTAGAAGGGGTTCGGGCATATGGCTGCATGCTATATACTGGGTATGGCAGTGGTGGAATGAAATATAATGGGTTTTATGGAGGGTAGTAATAGTGGGGAGGAATATATGGAGCTTGGGCGTAGACTTGGGCTTGGGATTGGGGGTAGGGGCGAGGCGGTCTTTTAGGATAGGAATGGGTTCTAACTATAGCAGTCGCCATGTCTTCTTTCTTCTTTTTACCTTCAAACGCTCCAGATCCACCTTGAATCACTTGTGTGGTCACTTTCAATGCGGCAAAACTCACTATTCGGCCGGTTTGATTCCGTCCTCTATTATCTCTCCCATTTTGAGGACTTCAATAAAAGACTTTCCCATTGTCAGAAGTAAATATTAAAAATAGGTCTCATCCTGTGCCTGAATGAAAACCTCTACCAGCTTACTTTCTTTTATTGGAGGCTTTACCCTGGCGGCCTATTCACGCCACCTTATCATGTATTCTCTAAAGCTTTCAGTGTTTTTCTTTTTCATGTTAACCAAGGATTTTTCATCAGGAATCAGGTCGACGTTATATTGAAAATATTGCACAAACTCAGAAGCTAAGTCATCCCAGCTATTTCACTTGTTGATATATTGATCGACAAACCATTTTGAAGCCATATCGAAAAAACTCTCGCCAAAGAAAGCCATAAGCAACTCTTTCCTTCCCCCTGCAGCCCTCAATTGGTTGCAATAACGTCTCAAGTGTTCCACGGGATCACCATGCCTAGCATACTTCTCGAACTTAGGCATTTTAAAACCAAGGGGAAGGTTGACGTCTGGGAACACGCAAAGATCTTTATAGGAAACACTCTTATAACCTCCGATTCCCTGCAAATTCCTCATAGCCTGTTCCAAACTTTTCAATTTTCGAGCTATGACCTTCTGTTCCCTGTTGCGACAGGTTTCTCTGTATCAAATGGAAATACATGTAGTTGAGTGTACCCATACGGTTCATTCATTCTCAAAGTAGGCTCCGGGGCATAATACTGACTATCTAAAACCTTTAATACTGGCTCACTGGCAGATCGAGGAAGCACCATTATCAGACGCGCAACATATGTGGGAGCTTCAGGCAGTGGAGGAGCCACGAACATAGGCGCTGCCGGTGGTGCCAGCTGTGTCACGGGCCTTGGTCGAGAGACTGCCAGGGGCACACTAGAAGTGCAAGAGTAATATTGACGCGGAGTGAATCCTGGTGCGTGCTCTGGTGACTCAATGGGAATAGAGAATTAAGTCTGAGAGAGCGGTGGGCAATTGGGAATATTCCCAAGATCTCAAGGAGTGGAAGAGGAGGTATTCCACTAGCCCATGCTCGGTGCAGATCTAGCAATTGTTGTCTAAGTCTCAATACCTCATCATTGCATTTTGAACTTTCTTCCCTAGGATCCTTATCTAGGTCAATGAGTGAATTTTCAATCTCCCTACTAGCTATGGAAAGCTTTGCTTTTGATCTAATAAAGTATGGATGACTAGCCAGAGTGCTACAAACCCACCACATATCTGAAAGAACATGCTCATCAAAGACAAAATCCGTTAGGATTAGGTCAGGCAACAATCATAGAAATCACATTGTATACATCCTAGGTTTATGCACATTTCTACCAACCTTTGAGGGCAATGAGGCCATTTTAACATCATTCCGATTTCCCCATTACATTATCACACCTCGTTCTTTTTGCTTTTCAACTTCACTTCTCTTTTCTTTTGCATCAATCTCTTCTCTTTCTCTTTTCTTTTCTTATTTCTCTTTCTTTCTTTCCTGCTCTCGCGATCTCATTTCCTTTTATCATTCTTTATGACTTTTGTTTTTCTTTAAAAGAGGAAAATTAGGGAAAATCAAAGTAACAAAATGATTAGATCGCCCAAAAGTAGGTTGCCTACGTATCATGTTGTACATGAATCAGATCTTGCGTTGTTCGGGTAATCATGCATAAACACCGCAAAGTTGAAGAATTTTTTTTAACGAAGAACACACAAAAGGAAATAATTCCACAACTTCACTATATTTCATAAAAGAGACAACTAAAACAAACTTCGAATTTAAGAAAGCTTAAAATTGATCAACAAAGACTAAACAACATTCTAGACCCATAAGATAACATACGTAATACTCCTAGTAAAGACTCTTAACGTTTAAAACAAACTTGACCCCGACTGAACAAAGACACAACAATACAAGGACAGAAAAATAAAGAACTCAAACTAAATAAAAGATAAGAGTTGCTCCTTCAAATTGGTGCGCTGTGAGATAACCCTAGCTGAGATGGACCTGTCTGTGAAGTTCTCTTTCTCCCATTCAAACTCTGTAGCATATACTGAAAAGACACCTTGATATTTGGGAAGAAGTTTCTAGAACGTATCCCCCCTCATGGAGAGTGCACCTGAAAAGATTATTCTTACACCTTTCTACAGTCTTGAGCAAATCTGATAACTGAACTCTCAGTGTCTCCACTTTGGCCCCCGCACTTTCATCCTGACTGTCATCGACAATGCATTCTTCATGTATTCTTCCTCTAAGTTGCAAGGGCAATGGCCTACTAATACCCCGAGGTATGGTTTGTAGCCAAATCTCAAATCTTTGAGTGTACCCCGGATTATCCAAACTTTCTTTGAAAGTATCCAATCTTAGCTTTGTTGCATAATTCCAGAAATGCTCGTATTTGCTCTCGCCTAAGGCATGGTCCTTGAAGTACTCGACATCTTTTAGAAGATCCACTATTGGTGGCACATCCTGCAACCTACCCAACTGTCGTATTACCCTATAAGGAGTGTATGGTCTAGTGCAATTAAGCCCTAATATAACTCGAAGGAGTTGGATTTGACAACCCAACAACATTAATTTTGGACGAAGCCACAAATAGGTCCACAAAATATTATCCTCAGTCCTTGACTCAAGAAACTCAATCCAAGCATCGACTCCCATAGGTAGCAAGAATTTATCCAAGCGCATCCTGAGGTACATGGCTTTCACTCGATTGGGCATGCAACGATTAATCACGTCTAGTATAACTAAGAAAGGCGTATGTAAATGCTCTATCATCCACAGTTGCAATATTAAGTTACTACCCTAAAAAAATCTCAACCCCCCTTCACTTGGGTTAAAGCCTTATATATTTTTGTTAAGATCATGGGTACGATAGTAACCCCGACCTTGTCCTTTTGCTTAGTGACCTTGTCCTTTTACTTAGTGCCCTTGTCCTTTTGATCCTTATGAAATAGAGCCATCACCACAGATTGAAAATGTGTATCAACACGTCTTTATTTTTATGGAAATACTAGAGTGCCTAACAAGGCGAGGGTGAAGACTTCAAGACGCTTTCTCTCCCACTTCTGCTTAGTCATATAAAATTCATCCCAAAAGCAGTCAAAACCTCCCAAAGACCCGAATATCGTGAGTAAAAAATCCAAGAAAATCCAGGATTGATTCAGACAATCCAAATGCCTGTTGTTACTCTTCAACCCACAACCTTGCAGAAACCTATTGCCCAAGTGGTTCCAAGCTCGGATCATCCTTTTATCAATATAAGGCAAATGGAGCAGACTGGATATTTCTGCCAAGGTAGGCGTCATCTCACACTTTTCTAACCTAAACACCAAATTACTAGGATCCCAAAAGGTCAATATAGCATCTATCAGATCTGGTCGGGGCGAGATATACAGAAGCTCTGTAATATCACCTAATATTTTAATTAGCTCTTGCTGGTCAACGTAGTTGAACATGCCCCACCACTTGATTAGCTTTTTAGGCACCTTGCCAACCATCCAGACTTTAGACTTTGTGGACAGATCTATCCTGCAATGACACATAAGACATTATCTTAAAAAATTTGATAAGCGCAAAAGATTCCCAACCCTTGGGACCTTGATGTGGACATATGTCGAAGGGACAGACCACTTTATGACTCCCATTCGCCGAACAATATCACTAAATAAAATCAGCCTACTTGGCTAAGACTTGCTAACAACACTAAATTATGAGGAAAAAAACCTAGACTAAGGCTAAGACAAAGGCAAAAATAAAGATTACCAGACCCACCGAGGGTTGCCTACATATCCTGCCTCTAGGGATAGGAATCAGGTATGCGTAGTTCGTCCAAGTTGGATAATTAAGGATTAAAATGGACTGAGACTTGACTTAAGAGACACAATTACAGATGGATGATGAAAATAAAATCTTTTTGGGGTTCTCAATTAGACACTTCACACAAAACTAACACCAACAACTATGAAAGAAAAATTCTTTTTGGTATTTTCATTTTATGAAATGGACACAACTACTACCATTTTTGAAACTTCTAAAGAAAATCTTTTTCGAAATTTAAGAATTATGAATGGATGCTAATTGAGATAAAGGGAAAATACTTTTGAAGTTTTCGAATTATGAATTCATGGTAAAGGAATAAGAGGAAAATCTTTTTGATGTTTTTGAAACAACGAAGGCGAAAGGTAAAAGAAATCTTTTTTTTTCTTGAATTTTGAATTGTGAAAAATAAAAGTCATAAAGAACTCTAAAATCATGAAACTCTCTTTTTTTTATTTTCGACTCACCTTTTTTAAAAAAAAATTTCAACATTTGTTGCCTACACACTTTACTTCTAACGCATGCTTTTCCCAAATTAGTCCGTCAAATGACCATGTTACCCTCAAAGATGCAACATTTAGCACGTAGGGATGCTTTAGAAGTAAGTCACCTATGAAGGACCAAGTGGGTTCCGCTAGGTCTCAAAATAATGCAGATAAGTATGACCTGAAGGCTGACCTACGCTAGGGTTTACTAACAAGACTGTTCGGGGGAGCGTATGGTCTATAGCGGCTTGCTTTAGCTGGCCACCTACTCCTTACAACCCAATGGCTCCCCCCCTAAAATAAGGGTGACTCAACTATAGATCGTGTATACACGTGTACTATGGATTTGTTGCAGAAAAAATGACTCAAGTTATGCACAAAATGCCATATATAAAGCGGTAACACAAAGAAAAACTGTAAACAAAGAGCACGGAAATGCACAACAGTGATAACAATAACACAAATTCCCTTTATATACTCATAATGCCAAACAAAGCAATACGACTCCAAAATAAGCTCAAATTCCGAAAAATCCCAAGCAGAGTCTCCAGAGCTGTCACACCCCTTTTTTTCAGTCCCAAAAAGATTCATTTGTGGTTCAAAAGGATTTTTATTATTAAGTAACAAAAGAAAACGATTTGTTTTGAAGAAGGATTGTCTTTACATTCGAAATCAGAGTCGCCACTTGGCATAAATTGGGTGTGCCAAGTCACCATTGGAAAATCCTTTTCAAAACTGTTTTGACTCTTTTAAAACTGGTTTGCGAATAGAGATTCCGGTGAAGGAATTCTGTTGACTGAGGGGAAGGTGTTAGGCACCCCTCGATCCCGTGGTTCGACCACGGTCGCTTGGTGGAGTGTATCGGCTAATTTTGACACTACGAATGTACAAATCACACAAAATACATAAAACAATCAAACAAACAAACAAAACAAAACGAATCAAAAGTACACTGTCCAGTCCAATTTATACAGTCCAAAATAGAAAAAATGCAAAAATAAATCCTATCTAACCTATACTAATACTAACTACGCTCCCGTGCTTTACCTGACACCTCGGGC
>NC_061111.1:144420466-144483679 GCF_002878395.1 Capsicum annuum
AAACATGTGTTCTATTCTGTTCTGAATTACTATGGCTTTACTGAGTTGGTGTCGTCACACCAACACTTGCAATTCCTAATTCTGAGCCACATTGTACCATGCATGATTCTTTCATGAAAACTCAATTCAGACCAACCAAACATGCAAATAGTTTAAGAGATTTCATGTTCCAAAACATAAGTCAAAACTATGCAAGAATCCTTCAAACATATGGTGGTCATGTGCTTTTGGCAAAATTATGCACTCTTTCGTTATATGAATATTTTCAACATTTATCAACATAACTACCCTCTCTTTTAAAATCAAAATCATAATCCAACTATAACAATACTTAAGGCATTTCATATTATGTTTTTCAATGATGCATTCAAGATAATCCATAGCATATGATAAGTAAAGAAAATCATAACAAGAGAAGTATTTTTACATGAATCATGCTCTCAATTCAATCATCAACATTAAAACATGTACATACATACATATATCAATTCAAATCAATTTGGGAAAGGCCTGAAGACCAAAACAATATCATCAATGTTTCTAAAACATAAATATATTCATAAATCTAAAACCCTTTTTCTAAAATCATGATTTCTATGCCCATGAGATTTTTAGGAAAACCCCGTGTACCTTAAATTAGAAGCTTTTGAATGAACTTTCATGTTAGCAATGCTATACGAACAATTGATGGGTGCTTCTTGTAGCCCTCGCAATGGGAATTTCGAATCATAAATAAATTTTGAAATTTTACGGTTGAATTTCGAGGGATCTTGATTTTTATTTTGGGACTAAGGGATTTGGTTCTTGAGCAATTGGAAGAAAATGACCATATTTTAGTTAATTGAAGCTTAAATCTCATGTTAGTGTATGATAGGGAGTGAAAAATATCCATTTTACCCCTAAAGAAATCAAAAATATTGCAACAATTTTTGTCAGTTGACAGGCTAATATGTTGAAGTAAAACGGGTATAAAATTTGACTAAGATATTGGATTTGGATGAAACTAGTAGCATTGGAAAAAAGACTGAAAGATCTTTCATTTGATTTATATCTTCTCTCTAGTTTATTATATACAGGAAGTTATGATCGTTTGAAGTTGACCCTGAATCTGCCCCTGAAATACGCCCAAACTGTGCCCAAAATGCTGGAGCATTTCAAAGGCATTTCAAACCAGTGTGTTATGCTCCGGAAATGTACCCAAGACGTACTATTGACTTGCCCCATCATATATCAACAAAAGAAATCAAGAAACGAAGGTCGGGAAGGTCGAAAATAAAATCCTCAAAGATAGGGAATTCAAAATTAGAATAAGTCTCTTTGACACTTGGAAAAAAAAATTAAGTCATCAACTCTATAAGCAAGCTACTATGAGATAACATATGGAGGATTTTTACGGGGCATTACATTATCCCCTCTTGGGATCATTCATCCCCGAATGATGACACAGAACACAAATAAGCATAATTTCAAACATACTAAGGCATAGGAAAGAATAAGACAAGGATTGTACCGTTCATTTCGTCATTCCCTGGATCAAACAAGCTTGGGTATCTAGCTCGCATGTCATCCTCGTATTCCCAAGTAGCTTCTTCAATTTTCTGGTTTCTCCACAACACTTTAACTGAGGCTATCTCTTTGCTCCTTAATTTTCTAACTTGATGATCTAAGATTGCTATAGGCTCTTCTTCATAGGATAAGGAGTTCAAAACTTTGATCTCTTTTATGGGTAACACTAGAGAATGGTCTCCAATACACTTCTTCAACATGGATATATGAAATACCAGATGAACAGAACCCAAGTCTGTAGGCAACTCTAACTCATACGCAACTGCACCTATCCTTCTCAAAATCTGGTATGGTCCTATATAGTGAGGACTCAACTTACCTTTCTTCCCAAAGTGCATGACTCCTTTTATAGAAGAGACTTTTAAAAACACCCAATCACCAACCTCGAATTTGAACTCCCTTTTTCTAACATTGGCATAGGATTTCTGTCTACTCTGAGCTGTCTTAAGTCGTTCTCTAATAAGTCTCACGTCTTTCATTGCTTGGTGAACAAGATCAGGCCCAAACAACTGAGACTCGCCTACTTCATACCACCTTATAGGCGACCTACATCTTCTTCCATACAGTGCTTCAAAAGAAGCCATCTTAATACTGGCATGGTAGCTATTATTATATGTAAACTCTATTGGTGGCAAGTGATCCACCCAACTACACTTCAAATCAATTACACAGGCTCTCAACATATCTCCAAGGGTCTGAATGGTGCGCTCAGCTTGCCCATCCGTCTGAGGGTGAAACGCAGTACTTAGGTTTACTTGGGTACCTAAACCTTTTTGAAAGGACCTCCAAAACTGCAAAGAAAATTGCGTACCTCGGTCAGATATGATGGATACCAGTGTCCCATATAAGCGAACTATCTCCTCAATGTAAAGCTTGGCATAATCATCTCTCGAATAATTAGTCCTGATAGGCAGAAAATGCACTGACTAAGTCAGCCGATCAACAATCACCCAAATAGAATCATATTGGTTTTAGGACCTCAGAAGTCCCGTATGAAGTCCATATTGATCACCTCCCACTTTCACAAAGGTAAAGCTATCCCTTAGGAAGTACCAACGGGCCTCAAATACTCTAATTTAACTTGATGATAATTCAAACACTTGGCAACAAAATTAGCCACATCACGTTTTATATTATTCCACCAGTATATAACTTTTAAATCATGATACATCTTCATAGATCCTGGATGAACAACATACCTCGAAGTGTGAGCTTCGTCAAGGGCTTTTTTTGGCAGACCATCTACATCTAGTACACATAATCTCCCCTGATATCTCAGAATACCATCACTACCAATCTCAAACGACATCACCTTCTGCTGACCCACATCATTCTTAATTTGCATCAAGATGGGATCTTTGAACTATTTTTCTTTAACTTTTGCACAAAGAAAAGATTTAGCTATCTCATGAACAACCACTCTCCCATATTTGGAATCTAAGAGTCGCACTCCAAGATTTATAAGTCTATGAATATCCTTCACCATTTCTCATTTTCCTTCCTCAACATGAGAAAGACTGCCTATAGACAACCTATTGAGGGCATCAACTATAATATTCGCCTTGCTCGAATGATAATGCAGGCTCATGTCATAATCCTTTAGCAATTCCATCCAGCACATTTTTATGAGGTTTAATTCTTTCTGAGAGAAAACATACTGCAAACTTTTGTGGTCAGTGAAAATATCAACATGCACCCCATAAAGATAATGCCGCCAGATCCTAAGTGTGAATACCACAGCGGCTAACTCCAAGGCATGGGTAGGTAATTGCACTCATGAACTTTTAACTACCTAGATGCATAAGCCACCACCTTACCATGCTACATAAGAACACATCCGAGTCCCACTCGGGACGCATCACAGTATACAACAAAACCTTCTGTACCTTCCAGAAGAGTCAGCACAGGTACAGTAGTTAACTCGTCCTTCAAATTCTCAAAACTATTCTCACATGAGTCAGACCACACAAATTTCACCTTTTTCTGAGTCAACTTAGTAAGTGGAGCAGCTATAGAAGAAAAACTTTCTATGAATCTTTTATAATACCCTGCCAAACATAAGAAGCTCCAAATGTTAGTTGGAGTTGTGGGTCTGGGCCATTTTCTCACTTCCTCAATCTTTTGGGGATCAACCTTAATTCCCTCACTAGACACAATATGCCCCAAGAAAGCAATAGCATTCAACCAGAATCACACTTGGAAAATTTTGCATACCACTTATGATTTTTGAGAGAGTCTAAAGGATGATTCGGAGGTAATTGGCATGGTCCTCCTCGCTCTTAGAATATACCAAGATGTCATTGATGAATACTATGACAAACAGATCCAGAAACTGATGGAAGACCCTATTTATTAGATCCATGAAAGCTGTAGGGGCGTTAGTAAACCTGAAGGCCATGACTAAGAATTCATAATGGTCGTATCTGGTTTGGAAATTTATTTTGGGAATATTTGACTCTCTAACCTTCAACTGGTGGTATCCCGAACGAAGGTCTATCTTTGAAAAACACCTAGCACCCTAAAACTGGTCAAAAAGATCATCAATCCTAGGGTGGGGATATTTATTTTTAATCGTGACCTTATTCAACTGGTGGTAATCTATGCACATACGAAGGGAACCATCTTTCTTTCGCACGAAAAGTACAGGCGTACCCTAGGGAGAAGTACTAGGAGGTATAAAGCCTTTATCTAGGAGATCTGTCAGCTGCTCTTTCAACTCCTTCAGTACTGCAGGAGCCATTCTATATGGCGAAATAGAAATAGGTCGATTATCTGGCAATAAATCAATGCCAAAATCTATCTCCCTATTAGGTGGTATTCCTGGAAGATCATCTGGAAAGACTTCTGGAAACTCATTTACCACAGGGACTGACTGAAGAGATAGACTCTCAACATTAGAATCTTTTACTCGTATCAGATGATATAGACAACCTTTGGAAATAAGTTACAAGCTCTAAGATAGGATATAAATTTCCCTCTAGGTGCTAAAGAATGACCCTCTCATTCTATCACTGGTTTATTTAGAAAAGAAAAAGTAACCTTTCCGATTCTACAGTCTAGCTTGGCATAGCATGAGTGGAGCCATTCCATCCCTAAGATGGCATCAAAATCAACCATATCAATTTCTATGAGGTCAGCTACAGTATCCCAGCTACAAATAGATACAACACAATTCCTGTACATCCTCTTAGCCACAACAAAATCTCCCACCAGGGTGGAAACAGAAAAAGGCTCAGTAATCACATCGGGCTCAAACCCAAAACCAATAGCCACATATCGGGTCACATAAGATAAGGTAGACCCGGGATCAAGCAATACATATACATCACGAGAAAAGATTTACAATATATCGATCACTACATCTGGTGAGGCCTCTGCCTCCTAGCGGTTATTCAAGGCGTACAATCGATTGCGACCACTCTCGGCATCTGAAGTGGTACCCTTTTGAGGTGGTGGTGGTGCAGAAGAGTTTTCTTGAGACTTGGCACCCCCAATACTCCTTCTAACCGAAGGGCAATCCCTCTGAAAATGACCCATCTGACCACATAAATAAGACACCAGTGAGCCCAGCTGAC
Organism: Capsicum annuum; assembly: GCF_002878395.1. Classification (NCBI taxonomy): domain Eukaryota; kingdom Viridiplantae; phylum Streptophyta; class Magnoliopsida; order Solanales; family Solanaceae; genus Capsicum; species Capsicum annuum. The sequence continues at coordinate 144,425,608 of NC_061111.1, forward strand.
ACCTTCCTGGATGATACTTACCGCAAGTCTCACACCATGAAAAAGTACGATGCTACTGTGCCACACTGCCCTGTGACTGGGTATCTTGTGCCCTGGATCCATGATTAGCCTAATAACTCTGGGATCGTCTATCAACTGGGGGTCTGGGAACTGGGGCGCTAGCTGCAGACAGCGCCTTACCCTAAAACTTTTTCTTTTTCCATTTGTTACCCCAGTTACTATTCTGCTGCTGACTGTGACTATGATCTGCTATTTTGGCTCTCTTTGCCTTCCTGTCCTTCTTCCTAGACTCAGTGATTTTCTTTTTGTTTTCCTCAACTTACTGCATATAGACTGATAGCCTAACAAAGTCCATATCCCTGTTAAGCATTGCTCCCTACATTCGAGCGCTAGATCATCTGAAAGGTCAGATATAAATTTTCTCATCCGAGCTCTCATATTACCTGTCATCTCCGATGCATAACGGGCCAATTGGTTGAACTTCAGAGTGTACTCCTGGACACTCATTTTGCCCTACTTAAGATTTATGAATTCCTCTGCTTTGGCTTTCCTCAATTCTAAAGGAAAGAACCGGTCAAGAAAAGCTTCCACAAACTCGGTCCAAACTGTAGGCTCAGCACTTCCACCCTTCGCATCCTCCCACTCGTTATACCATTAGTTAGCTACATCGTTAAGCTGGTATGCTGCTAACTCAGCCCCTTCTACCGGATCCACATGTATTACTCTGAAAATCTTCTCTATTTTGTCTACAAACTCCTGTGGGTCCTCTTCTACCTTAGTACCAAAAAATTTGGGCGGGTTCATTCTTATGAACTGGACCACCCTAGTAGCCTCAGAAGTAACAAATTCAGACCCATTATCCTCCAATCTCTAAGTCTGTGCGGCTACCAGTTATGCAAGCATATGGATGGATTGTCTGAATTCTACATTCGATATGTCCCCCCGAGAAGACTAGGGATGATTAACATTTGTTCTTGGAGCTCGAGGAGGACTGGTCAGGATTGAAGGTACTCCCAGAGTAAGGACAAGTTCTGGGGTGTGCGCTCTGTCATGGGTCAGCATCCCATGGGTGGGGCAGACTTTATCATCCTGAGTATTCTAATTGTTGGAGCGACGAGGAGGCATGACTATTTTCTGAAAAGCAAGAGATCATTGATTAGAGGAAAGATTAGACTCCAAAGCACGAACTAAATCACAAAGAGGGGAAACATTTCTAAATGCCTAATAGCCTCCTACTTATAAGTGTGGCGCACTACACACCCATAAACAAGACTCTAACCGATGTGATTTTGCAGACACCTTGATACTATGAACCATGCTCTGATACCAAGTTTGTCATGACTCGAACTGAGGCCCTGGCCGTGACGAGAATTCTGAACCATAAAGGCCCGGACACCCTTCTAACTTGAAATCATATACACCATTTATACATAAATAAGGAAATGCAGAAATTGTTACAAATGGAATCATGGTCATAAATCTGATATAAAGTTAGCAATGGAGAATGAATTCCAAAACCATCTAACAATATCTGCAAAACCGTTTACGAAATCTCTACTACATGATCACTAACACAATCTAAAAACTATGACAAGGCCCCAGTAAACCACAACCATAACTAATAATAATTGTCGGAAAGTAAATAAGCCTTTTGAAATATAGAAGGCTCACCAACTGAACACTACAACTTTGTCTGATGAAATCTACTGCTTATCTGGACCCCTAGACTGAGCCTCAAAACTTGAGAGGTAAGGGGAGAGGGTTAATACAGATGTACTGGTACACGAAGAAATCCAAAATAACAAGTTTGCATAAATATAAAATATTTGAGAGCGGGTTACAAAACATCATGCATAAAATAGTTTCAAAACACATGGGCACTTTTCTGAAAATCATAAACTATTCTTGACAATACCGTTTCTGATCTTTGTATTAATTTTGAGTTAGGTGACACTACCCTACAAGTCTGATATTCCACGAGCTATATGGAATCCGTCATTGACTCGATGGGAAAGCCCCCAACCCAAGTGTGCCGCAAGGGTTGGAGTGTCTGAGTCTGATACGCCATAGGGCACTAGGCCAGTGTGTAATAATATACCCGGATCGACAAATCACAGTTTTGGGCAATGAGTTATCTGAACTCATGCCTTCTTCGGGGAACCACCTAAGCACTCTTTATGCCCAATTTTATCATGTTTTGAATCATGCATATTTTAATTTCAACATCTGAAAATCTGATTTCAAACATGTGTTCTATTCTGTTCTAAATTACTCTGGCTTTAACTGAGTTGGTGTCGTCACACCAAGATTTGCAAGTCCTAATTCTGAGCCACATTGTACCATGCATGATTCTTTCATGAAAACTCAATTCAGACCATCCAAATATGCAAATAGTTTAAGAGATTATATGTTCCAAAACATAAGTCAAAACTATGCAATAATCCTTCAAACATATGGTGGTCATGTGCTTTTGGAAAAATCATGCACTCTTTCATTATATGAATATTTTCAACATTTATCAACATAACTACCCTCTCTTTTGAAATCAAAATCATAATCTATTTATAACAATTCTTAAGGTATTTCATATCATGCTTTTCAATGATGCATTCAAGATAATCCATAGCATATGATAAGTAAAGAAAATCATAACAAGAGAGGAATTTTTATATGAATCATGCTCTCAATTCAATCATCAACATTAAAACACATACATACATACATATATCAATTCAAATCAATTTAGGAAACGCCTAAAGACCAAAATAATATCATCAATGTTACTAAAACATGAATATATTCATAAATTCGAAACCCTTTTCTTAAAATCATGATTTTTATGCCCATGAGATTTTTAGAAAAACTCTGCGTACCTTAAATTAGAAGCTTTCGAATGAACTCTCGCATTAGGAATGCTATACGAACAATTGATGGGTGCTTCTTGTAGCCCTCGCAATGGAGATTTCGAATCTTAAATAAATTTTGAAATTTTATGGTTGAATTTTGAGGGATCTTGATTTTTATTTTGGGACTAAGGGGTTTGGTTCTTGAGCAATTGGAAGAAAATGACCATATTTTAGTCAATTGAGGCTTAAATCTCGTGTTAGTGTATGATAGGGGATGGAAAATGTCCATTTTACCCCTAAAGAAATCAAAAATGTCGCAGAAATTTTTGTCAATTGACAGGATGATATGTTGAAGTAAAATGTGCATAACTTTTGATTGAGATTTTGGATTTAGATGAAATCAGTGGAATTGGAAAGAAGACTCAAAGATATTTCATTGGATATATAGAAGTTCTCCCAGTTCATTATATACAGGAAGTTATGATCATTTGAAGTTGACCCTGAATCTGCCCCTGAAATACGCCCAAACTGCGCCCAAAATGCTGGAGCATTTCCAAGGCATTTCAAACCAGTGTGTTATGCTCCAGAAATGCGCCCAAGACATACTATTGACTTGCCCCATAGTATATCAACCAAAAAAATCAAGAAACGAAGGTCGGGAAGGTCGAAAATAAAATCCTCAAAGATAGGGAATTCAAAATGAGAATAAGTCTCTTTGACACTTAGCAAAAAATTTTAAGTTTTCAACTCTATAAGCAAGCTACTATGAGATAAAACATGGGGGACTTTTATGGAGCGTTACACGGAGGGAGGGGAAGAGGGGTTAAAAATCTCATGTACAATTAAATTTAAAAAGAAATTTGTGGATAGGAAACATAATAATTTTTCTAAAAATTACCTATATACACAAGTTAAAGTTACATAATTACATTAAATCTCAAATTGTCAAAGTATTTACACAAATCCCAAATAATTACAAAAAGCTCCTTATTTGGTAATTTCTCTCTCAATATTATACATCCAAAAATGTTGCCTTTTCCTTACTCTTTTTCTCTTCTATTACAAATCAGTTTATCCTCTATTATTCAATCCATTTTTTCACGCCTAAAATCAAGCAATCATACTTAGAGTTTACCATTGTAGGTTTTCAAACATTAATTGAACTTATTGATTTCATTCATTAATTTTTTGTTAACTTCACCAAATCAAAAAGTCATGGATTTGTTTGAGAAAATAAAGGCAAAAAAATGACGATGAATTATCAGAAGCTTCGAAAAATCTCAATTGGGTCATCATCATCATCAACAGAGCACAACAGAGGGAACATGCCACGAAAACTAAATCTTGTGAATAGAGCACAACGGTGTTTATTCAAACGATTGAATCAACGAAATCACATACTCAATCTTTTGTAAGAATCTAAATCCTAATTATTTTATTATTTAATATTTGTTTATATTATTCTATTTCTAAAAAGGAATGGTCTTGCTCCGTTTTATATTTTTTTAATACTCTTTTAAAGATTCTATTTTGTAATATCAAATTCTTCCAATATTCTTGGATCTAACTTTATGTTTCAAAGATTGTATTTTATATGTTTAAGTATTTTGTCTAACTATATGTTTGTTTTTTGTTGAAACAGGCTAGCTTTGTGGTTGCAAAGATAACTGCAATTTGTACACCGAGGCTACTCAAAAGAATAAGTAATTTGCTATGATGGAAAAAAATTATTTGTCATCGCATCCAAAGATGTAGATTTTATACCTTATACATTGCTTTATTTAACACACTTATGTATAATGTAAGTTTTTGTATATATAGAAAAGGTTGTTTTTATATTTAGTCGAATTATACAATTATAATTTATGAATTTTGTATAAGGTTACATTATACATTCTGACAAGTTTATAGATAAATAATGTTTAGTGTTAATATTTTATATGTATGGTGTAACAGTATACATTCTTGAAGTTTTTATTTGAAAGTATAAGATATACTATATTAGGCATTATACATTAGTTATTTTGAAAAACTAATGTATAATATAAGTCTAATGATATATATATTTTCATATGTTATACATTAGAAGTTCTTATTTCATTAGTTGTGTTTTATGTTATATTTTACAGTTAAAAAGTCTTATTTTTATATAATTTTTCATTATACCTTCTGTCAAGCTTATTGGTCATACATGTTTAAAGTGAAAAATTTAGATGTGTAATATGATATTATACATTACTGCGATTTATTTTAAAAATATATAAGTTGCTCTTATACTTATTCTAATGTATAATATAAGCATGAAGATATATATTTTAATATGTTATACATTAAAAGTCCTTAAAAGATGCATTTTATCTTTATGTGGTATTATACTGTTAGAAAGTCTTATTTTTGCATAAATTTTCATTATACCTTCTGTCAAGATATATAAGTCATACATGTTTAAGGTGAAAAATTTAAATGTGTAGTATGACATTATTCATTACTGCAGTTTATATTTTACATGTATAAGTTGCCCTCATACATGTGAAATTGTTGTGTATTTTACTTCGATTTTTTTATGAATTTCGTCAATATTCAATTCCATCGCGATCGTAGCAATCAATTTCAAAAAGTTAATACTTTTTGAAATAATAATTGCATCACTTTTATAGAATTGATAAATGATTTTCAACTCCCAAATTTTGAAATAATGCAACAATATGGGAATGTCCATATTTTTTTTTCAAGAATTGAAGAAAGATGAAGACGACTTTCTTTTTTCAAAAACTTCATTAAAAATGAGGAAAAGTAACAATGATGTTTAAGAGTTTTTTTGAATTTAAATTTCAGTTATTTTATTTAATCATGCAAAACATAATTATAGGTAATTAATGACTTTATTTAAGGGAATGAAAGATTTTATCTGATTACTCGTTCCATGAATGTAGGAGATTATGTTTTATCATCTTACCTTAAATATAGGATTAACTGTTTTATCATACATTCGAGCTACGTCTAATGGGCAGCCGAATGATGAGTATATTTGCAAAATTCGGGAGAGAGAAAATTAGAAGGAATTTTATGTAATTAGTTTCAATAGGTAGGAGATTTATGTTGTTTACACTAATCTTTTACCATATAATGTGCATTTCGTTGTAATAATCGAGAAATGAAATAATTTTTAGGTAAATGTAATATCCTTGTGAAGTGCCTATCTATTTTGTTGCCCCACTTATATATTCTAACAACTAATATGAATCCACATTATTATTTTTATTTTACTTTTTTATTTCCTTTTTCACATATTTTATTCTCTTATTATTAAATAGTTTGAAGTCTCCTAAATGGTCAAACCTTCTGTATTCTGCAAAATCTATTGTTGTTTGTTTAAAAAACGATCAAAATCTACTTTCCAGCGTCGGCAAATTCAAAATTTTAAATATTCCAACAAATAATCATTATATTGAAGCAATTAACTTCTCAAATTCTTGAGTCAAGTTTTATTTTTCTACTTTAAATTATAATTTTTTATTAAAGAAATGGAGTCTCTTCACAAGAATTAGACATGAGTATTAGTTAAAAGATAAAAGAGAAAGAGGATAGTTGGATGTAAATGAATCTACAGAAAGAACGAGAAAATTTCAGACATGGAAGATGCTAGGTTTAAGACAGATTGGTTGCAAAGGGTTTCAGTCAAAGAGAGAAATGACTACAATGAGATCTTCTCTTCAGTTATGAACTGTAGCTTAATTTGCGTGCTACTCGCATTGTTTGCTCAATTTGATTAGAAGCTTTAAAAGCTTGATCAAAAGTTCTTTATTGCATGGTGATCCAGAAGAGACAATTTATATGAATTATCACTAAGGTTTCTTAATTGAAGGAAAAAGATTATGTATTTCAACTTAAGAAGTTTTTGAATGATCTGAAATAATTTTCTAGATAGTGGTACAAGAAGTTTGATGCATTCATGACTACACATGGATTCTTAAGGAATGTATTTGATAGTTGTGTGTATCAGAAGAAGATATCTGAGATAAATGCTTTTAAGAAATTATTGAGCAAGGAATTTGACATGAAGGGTTCGGGAGTTGCAAAGAAAATTCTTGAAATAAAGATTTAAAAAAAAATACGGTGTTGTACATCTTTCTCAGAAGAGTTATATTGAAAAAATTCTCAGGAGATTCAGAATGCATATGAGCAAGTTTGCAAGTACACTGTTAGATCATCATTTTAAACTTTCAAAGTTACAAATGCTTCAGTCTGAGAATGAGGTGGAGCATATGAGAAAGGTTTCAAAGTTTGCATTCTATATGCTATGGTATGCACACATCCAGATATTACTGAATCAATAAGTATGGTAAACAAGTACCATAGCCAATTCAGAAAAAAAAACATTGAGATGTTGTTAAGCAGACATTGAGATATACAAAGGATCTTCTAATGTTAGCCTAACTTTTTAAAAAAGGTGAAGTTATTTCAATTCTCGATTATGTAGACTATAACTATGTAGGTGATCTAAGTTGAATTTATGCACCTCAGTGTTGCTATCCAGACTTATTCAACCTTGTTTAGAGGATCTGTTTTGTTCTTAATGAGCAAATATTTATATAATTGCGCATATAAGTGATAAACTACTTGATTATAATATTTATGGTATGGTTCAAATGATATTGGAATAAATTTGGTCACTTAGAGTATAAACGAGAAAACTAGTGTTACTAGCTTGAGATGTGTTGTTCTAGTTCATCTTGATGGATTCTAGTGTGTGTAAGGATTTACTAAGGGTATGATTGTGTAATTATGTGTGTAATAACTTGTTTATAGTATTTAAGGTTCAATTGAAACAAGTCAAGACACAAAACACTAAGTTAAAGATCAAAAGGACAAAACTAGTATTCTTAGCTTAAGTTACTAGTTCATCATCTTGGATTGTATGTTGTTTTGAGATCTAAACAGTGGTGTTGTATGATATAGGATGCTTTTTGAATTGATAATTATGATATATGTACGATACACAAGCTCTAAATCAAGTGAAAATATCATCACAAGGATTGAAAAGGATAGACAAACACATGGCACGGGATTTGATAAAAACGGACGTTTTGGAGTCATTGGCGTGCCACAGAGCTTAGGCACTACTTTAGGGTTGTTAAATGTCCTTGGGGGCTTCCTAAATGACTAATTTAAGTATATCATCATGATTTTAGCATTCCACGTACCCTAGGTACTGCGATATAGGCATGGCACACCGTTATGTCAAAATCGACAGTTTTGGTCCTACTATAAATAGGACACTTAAACATATGTTACACACCTTGGACAACTTTGAAACTTTGAAGGAGGTTGTATAACACTTCAATTAGGGTTTTTTATTCCCTTACGTTGGTTTATTTAAGAATTTTAACATGTATTCTATCATTGTGATAACGGTTATGTTCATGAGCGGCTAAACACTCTTTTTCGGGGTTGATGCTAAGAACATGATTACTCTTGTTATGAATTAACTTGGTTTTGATTATTTATCATATTTTATTATTTATTTAGCCTTGTTATCACTATTTTAAAAATTCGCGATCCTTAGAATACATCTATTATCATCTTATGACCCCGAAAGAAGGAACAAGAGAATAGAACATGGGATAAATAGAATAGGATTGTAATCTTCTACAGAATGAAGTTATAATTTGCATTTAGGACAGATATTTACCTACGTGCTCAATTTGGTTCACTTACGAGATAAAATGTGAATGTATTTAACTTAGTTCTCACATCCTCGCTCATCGATGTAGTTGTAGGTCTAAGTTAGATAGGTGATTAGAGGCTTGAAAGAACATAATCATAATATCAACCCCGTGAATCAACAACCAAGATAAATAACATAATCAATGAAGTTTATGATTGTTCGCAGAGCCTTAACCCTAGATTTCTCTCCATTGATTGTCCAAGACCTTTAATTTACTGTATTATTAAGTTTACTTTATTTTCAACTTTCAACTCTCTTAGTTATCTTTGCACCAACGAAATCGCAATAGTTAAACTTGAATTAAATAATTAACACAAGTCTCTGTGAGATTGATGCTTGGCTTGTAAAAGATCATTTTACTACTTGATGGGACCACGTACACTTACATGTGCATTTGGGTGCAACACAGAGAATCTTGATAGAAGGATGTCCACAATTGATATATCTTTTCTCTTTTTGGCAGTTCTGTTAGTTAGAAATTGACTTTAAAGTTAATTGTTGCTTTGTCTACAATAGAGGCAAAATATATGGTAGAAACAGAGGTAGTGAAAGAAGCTATCTAGTTGAAAAGTTTGGTGGCAGAATTGAGTTTGGTTCAGCTGGTATTTAGCTGGAATCAACTCTAAGATATGATAGTCAAAATGCTGTTCATTTGATTGAAAATCAAAGATTTCATGAGCGCACAAAATATATTAGTGTTAGATTTCATTTTATTTGAGATGTCATTAAACAGGGAACAATCAAGCTTGTAAAGGTTGTCACAGATGATAATGCTTCAGACTTTTTAACCAAGATAGTATCGCTCGCCAAGTTTGCACACTACAAGAATTTGGTGGGAGTATGCATCAACTAATGCAACTATGAAAGAACAACTGCCACGTGAAGTTAGTATATCAAATAAATGTTTGATTCTTCATGTGTTTTACATAGGCTTAGAAATTTTTTCTGGAGTTGTTCCTATGCATGCTCGAAACACAAATCAAGGTGCAAATTAAAGGAGTTGGTTTGATTTTTATGGGATCTAATCCATGTGAAAGAAATCTCATATGTCAAATTACTTAGCTATGAGCAAGAAAAAATTTGTGTAGGACAAATTTTATATTTATTTTCTTTTCTTGTTTTGTGTTTAGAGGCCAAATTTTGTTGCTTGGTGCCTAAGTTTTATCATCTATAAAAGAATAGTTATTCTACATTGTTGAAATCATTCCAAAAATTCATACTTAGTTAAATACATTGTAGTCGTATAGAGTTGAGAGAGCAATTCTCTAAGTGTATTTGGGATCTTCTCTAAGTGTATTTGGGATCTTTTTTCTTTCTTTGTTAATAGTATAAAGACATCTAATCTATGGCGGAGGTAGGACCATTTGAATTTTAATCACGTTAAATTTTGTGTTTTTTTTCTTATTTTTTGTTTCACATTTTTTCTAATATGTACCAAACAAGGTACTTGTAAGGTACTAGTAGAGTTTTAAGAAAGCTGAAACAGATGTCACTTTTTTATCGAGTTTACAAAATCCTGACCGTCAAACCCTAAACCTCACCCGAGATTTAATTTTCTTGGCTTTAATGGTCGTTGGCCAGCCTCCCACTTTGGAGGCTGGGCTAACTACAACTGTTATTTTGAATGAACATTCGAAGATATCGTATGCAAACACCCTGAAACCTGATAAGCCTCGATATAAGCCTATTCTAGTAAAGCAGATAGCCTACTTGCATAGGAAACCTAGAATTATTTGAGAGGAAGAAATAGTGGAACAAATGATTATTAACAAAGATTTACAATATGCAGAAATAGGCAAATTCTCATATGGAAGGCCAGACATGCAAAATCTAAGGAGACTTATTCTAAAGTAGTGCGAATTAAAAGAAGAAGTGAATATTGATCTTCTTAGCAATAGACACATCCTGATCAGAGCCACAAGGATGGATGATAACGTACATTTGTTATCAATACCACAATTTTATGTTACCCATAATTATTGGTCTTACCCAATGCATATTTTAAATAGGATCCCTTGTTTGATCCTGAGGAGGAGACATCCATTGCGGTTGCGTGTACATATTTTCCTTCACTTTCTCTAAACTTTTTTGGAAATGAAGCAGTGTTCTCTTTGTCAGCAACAGTAGGTAAAGCTCTGCTAGTAAATTTAGCAACGCAAAATAAAACGAGACCTAGTTGTGCAAGAGTCAAAGTGGAGGTGGATCTTCTTGGGATTTTTCAAAAAGAATAAATATTGAAATGAGAAAAATGGTTGGAGAGATAAAAAAAATGGATAAGCATAAGATATGACTATGTGCCCAAATATTGCAGAACTTGCATGTTGCAGCGCCTACTAAAAAAATATTTTATCTTATATCCAGAATTATATCCTAAGGATAAGAGAGAAGAGAAGAACAAGACATCTAATAAAGCAAATGATTCCACAATTGATAAGCAAAAGGAGAAGGAAGGATATGAAAAAATATAGAACGATAAAGAAAAAGCAATTCAGGAAGATGATGGTGATTTTAAAGAACTAAGGAGAAAAAGTGCATACAGAATGCAAGACGGCAAGGGAGTGGTAGATATGAGTGGAACCCAAGGCCTGCTATGAAGGCAAAATAAATAACCACTACAATAATTTTAAAGCACTAAATGACACAAATATAAGGGATAAAGGGGATACTTCTGAAGCAATAGCCACAAAGAAAAATGAGAAGGAGACAAAGGTTCAAAATAGCAAATTAAGTGAAAAAAAGAATATATAAAATCCACAAAAAGACACAAATGTAGAGCACATGGGCATGGTTAGAAGTGCAACACAACAAGGCAATGTAACAAAGAATTCTGAATAAGTGAATAAAGATGCAATGGGTGAGAGTTAGTATAACATGGATGTAAAAGGGGATAATAAAGAGCATGAAATGTAACAGATGACAGATAATAGTCCCAAAAAAATTTAGGAAACAATAAATAATCATGATGATTAGTCAGAGGATCAAAGTTCAGGCTCAGCAGCCCCAAAGATCAGCTTATTATCAACAAAAGATAAGTTGGAGAAGCAGAACATAAAAGAAAATAAGAGTATTAATCTTAATATGAAGCAAATTTATAAGAGAGAAGATTTGTCACCTAGACAGATGAGGAATCTTGAAGGCAAAAACAAAAAAGGAGTAAAATATAATTTACCTCTTTCAATAAATACAAGGAGAAAGAAGGGATCATCCCATATATCTGGTCAATGATTAACAAAATATTATACTGGAACACCAGATCTGTTAACTCTCAAAATTCTTTGCATAGAAGGCACCAATACTCTTACATTGCTATATTAGAACCTTTCCAAAGCCCTGTTGAATTAGAGAATTATAGGAGGAAGTTAAGTCTGTCTAATGCAAAAGTAAATTGTTAAGCAAAATTTTAGATGAATTTTATGTCACTGCAGTGTGTGCAAAATATAGTGCTTTGAATAGGCTTAAACTATGAGAGGATTTAGAGAGTTTATCACAACAAGTTCATGTTCCTTGGATGGTGGGAGAATATTTCAACATTATTCTGGATGATTTAGAGAGGATTGGTGGATTACCAGTCACACGCAGGAGTAAACCTTCGACTAGCAATTTATTGCGGCCTACCCAGAATGTCCATATAGACTAAGACCTTATTCACACAGCGAAGAAAGGTCGAGTGAAAGGGGACAGTTAGCTGGCTACTTCTTTGCCATGTACTTTGCTTTGCTTTATTTTTTAGAAGAAAGAAATCAAATGAGAGTGAAAGGCAAGGGCTTATCAAGTTTCTATTTATAGAGTAGAAGTAGAGTAATTCTTCCATCCACGCGTGGTGGATTGACAATCCACTTCCTTGATCCACTTGTCTACATTCGTCTCTATCCCTTTCTACCCAAAATAAATTAGTTGATAGAGACTGGAAATTTGGTCATGCATGGAGAATCAACCTGACAGACACATCTTTTTCTTTTTAAGAGGGTACTCCGAATAGTGGGTACCTCGTAGGACCTCGAACCGCCTGATTGATTTTGTAAATTATGTTAACTCTTATGATCTCAATGAATTGAAATCCTGGTAATGTATATACTTGGTGGAATGGTACAATAGAAGAAGATTGTATTTTCAATAGACTAGATAGAATGTTGGAATATAATGAATTTATGAAAAATTTACCCAATAGTGAAGTTCGTCATCTCATAAGGCAAGGATTAGATCATGCTCCTCTTCATGTGGCTTGTGATACCTCTCAGGAGCTTAAAAGGATTTCTTGAAAGTTATAGAATAATCATAAATGGTGAAATATAGAGGGTCTCTATTTACAGTAGTTCATAACAAGCTAAAAGAAGGTTAAGCATGTTCTAGTTGAATGGAATAATAAGACTTTTTAAAATATTTTTCAAAAAATTGCTACCCTGGAGGATTTAATTAAGGCCAAGAAAGTTCAGTTGGAGATTTCCCCAACAAGAGAAAACAAGATTTCTTTAAGTAAAGTTGAAGCTGATTTGAAGAGATATCTTCATATTGAAGAAGATTTTTGGAGACAAAAGGCTGAAATGAAGTGATTTATAGAAGGAGAGAGGAATACGAATTTTTTTCATGTCTATATGAAAGAAAGAAGAAGAAAGATGCAGCTGAGAGAAATTCATACAATACAGGGTGATTTGATTAATACTACTCAGAATAATGGGAAAGAAACTGTCAATTTCTTAATGATCAGTTCAAACAAACTCAGGAAGATTATGATAGTAAGCTGATGCAATGTATCCCAAATATGATCTTTAAAAGCCAAAATGATCAAATGAAAAGGAAGTCTACCAGGGATGAAGTGAAGAAGGTTATATTTGCATTAAGTGGGATAATGCATGTGGACCAGATGGCATCTCAGGTAAATTCTTTCAGGCAAGTTGGGATCTAATTAGAGATGACTTAACAAATATGGTTAAAGTAATTTTTTGTGCACAAGAAGTTCTAAGGTATATTACTCCTACTAATTTGGTGTGGATTCCTAAAAAGAAGTTGTCAAGAATTTTAGTGACCTAAGACCAATAATCCTTAGCAAGTTTATTAATAAAATCATTTCAAGGATTTTGTACGAGAGAATGGTGGAAGTTCTTCCGGGGATCATTTCTTTAGATCAAGCAGGCTTTGTCAGAGAAAGGAGCATAACAGAGAATGTTCTTTTGGAACGGGAGATTATTAGAGATATAAACTTGAGGAAAAATAATCATAATATTGTGGTAAAGCTAGATATGGCTAAGGCTTATGATAGAGTATCTTGAAAGTATCTAGTTAAGATGCTAAGAAAGTTTGATTTCTCAGAGAGGACTATTGATATGGTGGTCAGTCTAATTAATAGAAATTGACATTTTGTGTTGATAAATAGACAATCCTGTATTTTTTTCTCAACCCTCTAGAAAATTGAAATAAGGAGATCCATTATCTCATACATTGTTTATTATTGTTGCTAAGGTTTTATCCAGAAGTTTGAATAAACTCTATGAAGATCCTTGTTTATAGGGTATGGGATGCCTAGATAAAGCCCTAATATAAATCATCCATCTTATACAGATGATAAAATTCTTTTTTTGTTCAGGGCATTCAGGATCTATCAGAAAGATGATAGGGATTCTGAGAGAATAAGAAAATATATCTTGTTAGATGATAAATTTGAAAAAAAAAAATTATCTACATGATAACACACCAGTTGGAATATGTAACTTAGTTAAGAGGATTACTGAAATAAATAAAGGGACTTTTTCCTTTACTTATTTGGGTTGTTCAGTTTTCTATGGGAGAAAGAAGAAAGCTCACTTTGTGGATTTGATCAAGAAAGTGGTGAAAAAATTGAGTTTATGGCAGCATAAACTCTTATCATTTGGGGGAAGATACATTTTAATTGCTAATGTCTTACAGTCAATGTCTATATGTCTTCTATCTGCTCTGAGTCCACTAGTGAGTGTCATTAATCAGCTCTACAGATATTCGAAAAAATTTTCTAGGCAAATACCACTGGAGTAAGGAATAATCACTGGATTTCTTGGGATAATATGTGCTATCCCAAAGAGAAATGGGGTATTGAATTCAGATCACTTCATACAGTGTCCAAAGCTTTATGTGCAAAGCTATAGTGAAATTTTAAAACCTTCACTTCATCCCTATGGACAGAGTTTATGTGAAACAAATATTGTAATAAATTTCATTCTGTTATGGAAAGAGATTTTAGTACCTCACAAGTATAGAGAAAATTAATTGCAATAAGGCAAGAGGTAAAACATAATATATGGTGGAAATTAAAAGCTGAAAATTCAAATTTTTAATTTGACAACTGAACTGAATAGGGAGCTTTGTACTATGTTAAAAGTGACAAGGTAAAAGAGAAAGAGATAGAAGTTATGAAATTTGTGACTGATGGAGGTTGGTTTGAACAAAAATTGAGGAGTAAATTATCAGAAAAAATGGTGGATTGTATTCTGGAGAACATACCTTCTACAGGTCAGGGTGATGATATTCCTTGGTGGACTAAAAATACTCAAGGAAACTTCACATTAAAGTTTGATTGAGATAATTTAAGAAATAGAAGGGAAAGAAAGAAGGAGCATCAATTAATATGGACTAAGGGGTTCTTTTTAAGTTTAATTTCTTTATGTGGAGAGTATGGAGGAGAAATATTATCACTGATGATATCCTCAAGAGTATGAGAATTAATCTAGTTTTCAAATGTTGGTGCTGTGAAGTAAAAATGAAGAAAACTATGGAACATATTGTTCTAATAGCTCCTATAGTTGAAAAGATATGGAAGTAATTTGCTATTTTTGTAGGAATTAATATTGAAGATATGGATTTGCATCAATTTATCTATACATAGTGGACAATGTGTTGGAATCCAAAGATGGAAGCAGTATGTAAAGTTATGCCAACAATAATTATGTGGTGTTTATGGAAAATGAGAAATGGGATAATGCATGGAGGATACATCTCTTTCACACAATTGATTTGGCAAGTTTAAGACATGATTAGAAAGGCAATCAAGGTCTTATATCCATGATTGAAGATTGGAAAAGAGAATTGGCCTAATATTATTTTGATTCTAAAAAACT
This sequence comes from Capsicum annuum, assembly GCF_002878395.1. NCBI lineage: Eukaryota > Viridiplantae > Streptophyta > Magnoliopsida > Solanales > Solanaceae > Capsicum > Capsicum annuum. The sequence goes on from NC_061111.1 coordinate 144,441,267, forward strand.
ATAGACCCACATTACATTGTCATAGTGTCATAAGGTTTTTTTTTTTGAAGAAAAACAAGGTGAAATGTAAAACAGATGGGGTATGCAAGGGTAATTCTGGGATAGGAGCTCTGGCTTTTTGCATCAGAAATAAAAAAGGAGATCTGATATATGCAAAAGCTAGAGGGGTTGGGGAAACTATTAGAGGCAGATGCTCTTGCAATTAAAAAAGCCTTAGACCATTGTCATTCTAAAGATTATATGAGATTCATCTTTGAAACAGACTCCCTAACACTTAGGAAGATGGTTGAAAGGCATTGGAAGGCACCGTGATCTATGATTAATATGATGGAGGAGATTTGGAGTAAGTTGGATACAATGCAAGGATAGATTACACACATATCCAGAAAAGAAAATGTAGTAGCACATGCACTAGCTAAAAGAACTTTCAATATTTTTTATCTTTCTCTTTATTATGGCAAAGAAAGCACTAACGACTAGGGGGCGAGACTTTTTCAACTTGACGAGAAGAACTCAAAATAAAGGAATTTATCTTGGTTAAGTTTTTCAGGTTGGGTAAATTTCTGTAAAAATATCATATAAGAGAGGATGTTTCGAGTACCGAAGTTAGCGGATAGAGAAGGCGACGGGTGGGCACGGTAGCAAATACGTGAAATGATATTTTCTTGAAACAAGGTCAGAGGCGTTGGACGGACCATTTTCTTCTGATTTCAATGATAGATAGATGGTCAAATCAGTAACATATGGATGGAGGACTTCTATAGGGTCTTCTTGTATGCGCTCGACTAGCAAGGTTATTTTGTAGGCGAGGTGATTGAGTTACAACAAACAAAGAAATATCACATATCCATAGATTTACCAACAAACTTTTGGAGATACATTCATATGGATAAGTCACAAATTCCTAATTTTTGAATTAGGACATAAAAAATCAGCATTCAACAATGAAGAGCAGATATAATGCAAAAGAGCATTCAATTAATAAAAAAGGTAGCATAAGGGGTCCCAATAATTACATTTTCAATGGGATGCTACAAAATAAACAGCACAAAAACAACATTGTTTGTCAATCTAAGGACAAAGAAACCATGCAAAACCTAGCTATCAAAAAACTTCACCAAAAACAGTTGAGGGCGCCTCCTATCACAACATACTGGTCTAGTCTTAGTCTTTGAAGAGCTGGTTGAAAAATTAACATCTACAAAAACATTGAACAAATCAGTAAGGGTAAAGAAGGAGAAGAACTAGCAATATTTGAAGGGAAGAGAAGCTTACAAGTTCAGAATAAACCAGTTGATGTAATGATGAAACTTCAATCCTGTGGGAACAATCCCCGTCCACCTGCAATCAGTCAAAGGTTAGTTATAAAGAAGAAGATACAGAAGAAGGAAATAGAAAAGAGTTTACCAGAGGCAAAGAGGTTTGATGGTGATGAAACACTCTTCATAGGGCAAAGGTCAAGCTTGCGGATTACCCAAAGAAGGAAGGAAATGAAACGATGGCTCCAGGGGGAAACATCAGGCAACAACAACGGCGATACCTGAAGAGTAGAGCGTATTCTTCATGTCTGAAGAGTACAAATATGTATAGAAATAGGAAACGCTTCATATTTCTAGGTTTTGGGGCGATTTGGCGTATGGACCATCGGTTTTTCAATGTATGATTGGGCTTTAATGTTTTTCGATTGATTACTAATAAAAGGGTCCGAATCTGAACCAAAAATTTCAATTTTGAAAAAAAAAAAAAAAGATAAAGTACTAATAGTACACAAAATTAATGCATTTTTTTTATATACACTCTCTAAGACGATTCAGTCCTTACTATTAAATGACCACATAATATAATATAGTTAAATTTAAAATTTCAAAGCATTACTAATAGAGTTAATTTAATAAATATATTTTTAATTAAATTCTTTTAAGAAGTGTGTGAAATCAAAAAAATAAAATAATGTGAAATGAATGGAGTAATTTGTATAGTTGCACGTTTAATTACCCGCCACCACACGAATTGACTCGATAATTAATGAACACTCCATCTTGTCACACGATTACCTTTCTAATCATCCTAATTAATTGAGATCATAAAGTTTCCATGTGATCGACATATAAAAAACAGAACTTGTGATATGCATGTTTAATTAACTTCTATGAAAATAAAGAAGCTTTTGGTGAAGCATTTGGGCCAATTGACTTTTGGGGGGGGGGTGTTTTGGGGTGGGGGTGGGGGTGGGTTGGGGGAGAGGGGTGCAGGGGATGGCATTTTAATTTGACTAAAAAGTTGTTAAAAAATTAACCTTCTTGCTAAAATCAAATATACATTCCTTTTCTACTAATTAAGTAGATATTGGTCATGAAAATTTTTTAATTTTTTTCTGAAAAATTATTTTACTTTAATAATAAAAGTGAAAATAGTAGTGTTTGGTTAGAAAAAATTATTTTACTTTAGTGAAAATTATTTTTAAATTTTTCTTGTAAAATTTCAAAAACAATTTCAATTTATATTCATGGTCAATCTTAACTTTAAAAAATTATTATTTTCATCATCAAACATGGCTTAAAAATAAAAATTTCTTGGTTACTCTCTGTTCTATACCTAAACAAATGAGAAGGCAATTCTAATATGCCATCAATAATGAGGCTACAAAAGAATTTTTGTGGTCTTAGGTGTGTTCAAATGAGCTTTTTTAAGTGACTTAAAAGTCAAAATTAAAATTAGACAGCATTCTATTTTTTAACCTTTTTATACTTTTAAACCTAAAATAAAATACTTAAAAATATTTTTTGTTTTTGTCAAACATCTTAAAAATAAAAAAGGTGCAAACACTCATACATTTATTCCTCACACTCTTGAAGTATAGTTAATGCACACTTTATGTCACATCAACAAATAAAGAGATACCCCCTCTGCTTTAATTTTTTTGTTTTTTTGGTAATTTCTGCTCCCTCTATTTTTTTTAATTGCTTTTTTTTTTAGAGTCAATCGATATAAAATTTAATTAATTTTTTAATCAGATTACAAAAAATTATAATTATTATATTTTTTTTATGTATTTTTTGTATATCTAAATTTTAATTTATAAAATTAAATTAATCTAATTTAATTTGACTTTTAAATTTAATCAAATTGACTCATGAGAAATAACAAGAGGAACAATTAAAATTGAAGGGAGTATAGTAGAAACATTGATTCCAACATGTTAGTTTAAACACATTAGAACTTCTTGTAAAATTTCATGTTACTTCATTTCTGTTGAACCTCTTTTACCTCTTTACTAAGATTCATATAATAGAAAAGTTTATTTGAAAAAATTCTGTAATAACATATTCAGGTTCATAATTATAAATTTCAATGCAAAAAATATTGATAAAATAATATTTTTAAAGCTAAATTATTTTTAAATATAAATAATTGCTTTTTCTTTAAAAATAAAAATATTAACTTGGCATACTTTTTAATTAAGAAACACATTTTATCAAGTTAACTTTATTAATACTGTTTTAAAATTTTAAATTTAATTATCATTACTTTATGTTGTTATTTAATAAAGAATAAAAAGGAAAAACGTAATAAGATTTTCATGATTTAATAAATTGAACAAGTAATTTTGAGATAATCATATAAGGACAACGTAAAACAAAATAGAAAAATATTTATTTTATTTTTTATAATATTGGGTTCGTACTAACATTGGTCATTACCTCTAGTCTGTTTAGAAAAGAATATAGTTGTTTTAATTTAATTATTCTTTAATCTCAACATTTTAAAGGACATGTGTAAGATCAAAGGGTATTTTTTTTTTCACATTATTATAAGTTATAACTAAAAATCATAAGATTCAGATTTAAGTGGTATATTATTTTTTCTGAACAATTAAAGTTAGACAACTTTATTTTGTATACCGGATAATTACAGATAAATGGTGGGAGTAGAAATTTTGGATAGTGTAAGTGACTATTTTCATCGTTCTCTTTTATTTATCACTTTTTTAATTTGATACACTTGTTAAAAAGTTAATATTAAGATGACTATTTTATAATACTATTCATAACAATGGATGTTTAGTTTTTGTCTTGAAAATTATTTGAAGAATTAACAATTAATTTTAAGGTTAAAACAGAAAATTTTTCATTATATTTTTTCTGGATATGATTAAAATAACAATTCTAAATTATGACAAGTAAAAATAAACATGATAATAAAAACACTTCTAAATTTATATGTCTAAATGAAAATTGTGCTAATTTTAAATTATTTCATATTTAGCATCGTATCTATAAGAATCATGTGTTTTAGTTTTGACTTTCGACTTGTTTGAAGCAAAGTGTAATTAGCAGTCTCTCTAATCAATAATGCGGTCCACTATGCTATTAAAAATAGGTATTTAATGATATTTATTTAATTTTAAAAATTAATAAATGATTTATTTACTTATGTCCATTTTATATTGATATTAGAAATATTATTGTATTATCTAATGTATTTTTTAAAGCAATAAATCTATTATTTTTAAAGAATAATATGGTAAAATTACTTTTATTATTTATTATTTATTAATTTTTGTGTTAAGTTAAAAGTGGACAAGTATTATTGAACACAAAAGTAATTAGAGCAAAGACATATGTTTCCTTTGTTTGTTTTTATTGTTCGTTTTTTTTCTAATTTGACTTTTATTTTTACTTTCGTGTGTGACAAATCAAGAAAAGGGAAAAAAATTATATTTTAATTTTAGCATTAGTTATTTACTAGTGAGTTTATTCACGATTCGCACAGGTATAATATATTTTTTTAATTCATGAAATGTGTTTTTTCTAATGTCGAAGTACTAAAAAAAGTATAAAGATAATTTTAGTCTACAACTTCAAATACACCCCCAATGAGGTTGAATATGCTCTCTCTCTCCCTCTCTCTCTTTCTTTCTCTATTTGCTGGGATTCAATAATCTTTTAAATAACTTTTATTGTTACGGATTTTTATTATGTTTTTTATTTCAAATAACTAATAATAAAATAAGAAACATTTAATAAAGTACAATTCCTTGCGCAGTTGCATTATATCTATTAGTTTTTAATATTTATTACTTTCTCCGTTTAAAAAAAAATGATCTACTTTCCTTTTTAATCTATTTAAAAAAAGAATGACTCATTTTCTTTTTTGACAATACTTTACTTTCAACTTTTCACATGACATGCTTAATACCATAAATTAAAGAGCATTTTGATATATTTGACATAACTTTAATTTAGGATCACAAGATTCAAAAGTCTTCTTGATTATCTTAAACTCCATGTCAAGTCAAACTAGATCATCCTTTTTTAAATGGAGGGAGTACTATTAAACATCAATTAATAGAAATAATATGATAAAGCTCACCATATCAGTAATTATTTTTTTAATGAATGTGTTATGTAGAAAAATGACTAATAAAAGTCATTTTATTTTCTTGCAATCTACCTGTCATATCGTTTTAGTCATTGAACCATTCCTGCCAGGCTGTAGTAGATACCGTAAGATTGGACCAATCATATAGTAGATAGTATAAATATATATAGCTACTTGAGATAAGACAGATATATGCATCACATAAGGGTGGTTTTACATAATTTGAGTGATTAAACATGGCAATATTTGTGGAGAGAATTTTGTTTCTCCATTGCCTCTTACTGCTATTTGTAACTTTTTTGAAGATATCAGCAGCAGATCCATTCAATAGAAGCAGTTTCCCACCTCATTTCATCTTTGGAACTGGCTCTTCTGCTTATCAGGTCTTTCCATCCATCCAATCTTAACTTTTTTCTGTGTTTTCTCAGCTAAAATATAGTTAAAGCAATTTATAACGGTCATTCGTTCTAACGATTTCATGTTAAATTTGAATTTCTTTATAACATCGCTCTATTTTATAATGTCAATGATATTCATTATAGTATTACACTCTTTGTAATTATCTCTCTATAATAATCGTACTCAAATATTATGCAATAACATTTTGTAAGAAATAATACTTATACTATTATGTATAAATTAAATAAAATATTACTAAAATAGTTATAATAGTCATCTTTAATATCATGCATATCCATAAGTTATGGTTATAACCTCACGAGGAAGAGCTATTGATGTTTGCCTTTACAATTTATAATTAATGAAATTTGAAAGATCAATTGAGATTTTAAATTGAACAAGTATTTTATTTTCATTTATAACAAAAAACTTACAAAAAGAATAAGTTTATATACTTTTATTTATAATAGCTAAATGAGATGTAAATGTCAAACTTTAATATTCCTCTACAACACTATCTCACTAAAATAGTCATGAAATTTTTAGACAAGCACTATTATTTAAAAACTAAATACTCTTCATATAACATGATATTATTTGTTTGAAACTAAATTCGCAAGGTCAATATACCATTAAAGATTATTTCTATATCTCATATATAAGATAGATTCTATTGGCAAATTAACTTGTACTGATTTTGTATGCTTAATTGGTTTTAGTTTGAAGGAGCAGCTAACGAAGATGGTAAAGGCCCCAGTATTTGGGATACCTTTGCCCACAAATATCCAGGTTGTCTCTCTATTAAAAATACGTCCATTTAATAATATAATTCTCCACTTTAGAAATAAAAGCAGTTGACTTGAAAAGGGCATATTACTTGATTTTTACTGATTTGACATATTTTTTTGAACTTTTTTAATTAAATATATATTTTGTTAAATTAATATTATTAATAATGCGGTAGAATTTTAACTTTACTCATTACTATTTTATATAATTATTTAATGCTAAAAATAATATTTGAAATAAACAAATAAAGTAAAATATTTACCTTTGGTATATGAAAGTAATATCACACAAGACTGTAGATCGTCAGACCCAATAATCGGATGAGAAATAATAAAGACACGAGAATTATATAATTTCATAAGGTTTGCCACATTTATTTTACCTCAACCCTCAACAAAATAGAAATTATTGATGAACTTGTATAATCTTTATAACTATGTGATTTTTTGCTTCATATGTTCAAGGTGGATGGACTTTTCAATCCTTAAAAAATTTATATATCTTTCTATAAGAGGCATTAATTTTTATACATCGAAAATATAGAGGGCCATGTATGTTCACTCATTTTCTATACCGTTTCTTGCTTATCCAGAGAAAATAATTGACGGTAGCAATGGCGATGTAGCCATTGATTTTTACCATCTCTATAAGGTATCACTAACCAGATTATGAGCACTTAAATTACTAACTGATATGTTTTAGCATAAAATTTGGTACAATACATAACTAAGGGCAACCATTGTCATTTTTGCAGGAAGACATAACGTTAATGAAACTTCAAGGGCTGAATGGCTTCAAATTTTCTTTATCTTGGTCAAGAGTATTACCATGTAAGTATCAAATAGTAGCAATTCCCTTAAGATCTTTTTATTTCCTGTACGTTCTCTTGGAATTTTAAAAGGATTGCCTTGAGTTAAATTTTTTATACAATCAGATGGGAAGTTAAGCAAAGGAGTTAACAAAAAGGGTATTTCATTCTACAATAATCTCATCAATGAACTCTTAGCAAATGGGATTGAACCTCTCGTCTCAATCTTCCACTGGGATCTGCCTCAAGCCCTTGAAGATGAATATCAAGGCTTTTTAAGCACCCAAATTGTGTAACTAACACAACCCTTTACATTATTGATCAAAAATTTAATCATTACATTTTCACCAACATGTTTTTTTTTCTCTAATCTATAGGGATGACTTTAGAGATTATGCAGAATTGTGCTTCAAAGAATTTGGAGATAGGGTTAAACATTGGATCACTATTAATGAGCCATATACATATGCTGTATTTGGCTATGCATTTGGCTCCCGTCCTCCTGGCCGATGTTCATACTCTAATGGTTGCATTGCTGGAAATGATGCAACTGAGCCTTACATAGTTGCACACCACTTGCTTTTAGCTCATGCAAAGGCAGTTAAATTATATAGGAAGAAATACAAGGTAATTAGTCATCTCTTATTCTCGGACTACAATTCATTTCGTCTCATTTTACCTGACATAGTTTGAATTGATGTAGCTATATATTTATGGTTAGAAAGCTTCTAAAACGTGTGGTCGTTTAACAGTAAAAATCTCATAATATGCCCTATTAGATCACTACTATTAAGTTGAACCCGGTTTAAAAAAAAATTACTTTTAACATGTACGTACAAATAATATGTTGAGTATATTTCTTCGTTTTTTATGATATGACTTTCTAATTTAACAATTGAAGAATAATGCTTTGAAAAAGTGGGTCTTGCCGACCGCCCCATGTTGTACTTATTTTCATGATATATGATAGTGTATCCTTAGTGATAAGGGGTATACTATTTTATAATAAATTAAAACTGTATCAAGTGGATGTTATTGAAAAAACTTGAAAACATTGGCAAATCATCATTTTTGAAAAATAGATTCAGTGAGTTTGTTATTGTATTGACAAATTGATGAATTTTGAAGTATGTTTATTATATAATATTTGAAACTTATGTTTTGAATTTGTACTTACTTGAAGTAAATTTGGATTTTGAGTTACGTGTTAGGATTATAGAAATTAAGTTGTTTTTGGGCAAAAACCTATTCTGACAAAAACAACTGAAACTTATAGTAAATCATTAAATTTTCAAAAATGGCTGACGTTTAGAAAAAAAAAATTAGGCTAATCTTCATAGATATGCGACTTAAGTATAGACAAAAAAGAATTCAGGCATATCAAGGTTAATATGACTAAAGTTTGCTTGATATCAAATTATCTGAAGTTTGATTTACTCACTGAACTTTAGTCTTTAGGTATCGTGTTGCTGAAGTTGATTCAAAGCAGATAAACTTGTAAAAATAGAAGAACATTGGGTATAACTTAAACGGGGTTCCTAATATCAACTATCTACGTACTTCCCCCTTAAATAATGAGAATATAATGTTATATAAATTGAAACATAGAAAATAGTGTGCCACACCCACACTAGATATACTTAAATATTTCTTTTTGTCGATAATGATAATATTTCTTTTATTTCGGAAAATTGTGCAGGCTTCACTAAAAGGTAAGATAGGAATATCGTTGATCAGTAATTGGTTTGTGCCATACTATACAGAGAAGAAACATATAGATGCTGCTCAACGAGCTCTTGACTTCATGTTGGGATGGTAATTAATTGTCTTACATTACAATAATCTTATAAGTACATTGACAAATAATAATTAAATTCGATTTCCTGTATGTGATAAATCACTTTTTTTGGAAGGTTTATCGATCCATTAACTTATGGAGATTATCCAGCAAATATGCATAAACTTGTAAAAGATCGATTACCAAAATTTACTCAAGAGGAAGTGGAGATGGTGAAAGGTTCCTATGACTTTCTGGGGACAAATTACTACACTTCAACGTATGCAGTCAATATGGATGACCCTGACCCTGTGAATCTTAGCTACGCAACAGATTCTCAAGTATATTTAACATGTTAGTTAGTCAAAACTTTTTACTCCCAAATTAAGTAATTGTTTCTTATAATATATTTTGTAAAATTTATACACCAAAGTTCTTGTTCAACATGTGTCACTTTTAATGTTTACCTACTACCATTGTGTTTTTTTTCTTGTAGGGAAAAAAGATAATATACCCATCGGTGAACCGGTATTTATTAATTCTTTGTGAATCTACGTACTATTCTTCTATCTATTAGGGTTTGTATTTAACATTCTTAATTTTGTTTTGTTCGTAGACGGGCTCAAACGCTATTTTTGTAGTCCCTGAAGGTCTTCAACAATTGCTAATCTATATAAAGGAAAAATACAAGAATCCAATTATTTATGTAACTGAGAATGGTAGGACAACTTACTTGCTAGCTAGTAGCTATATCTGTTCTTACGTATATAAATGCAGCATTTAATTTGAACAAAATTTTCTATAAATTCTTCCCTACAACTTGTTGTTAGGAATGAGTGATGCAAATGTGACAACAATACAACAAGGAGTTAATGACTTGGAAAGAACAAAATGTATTCGTCAACATCTACTGGCCATCAAGGATTCCCTACAGTAAGTCCATTCTTTCCCTTATTAATCTCATTTATAAATATGTTCTTTTTTTGGCAATATTAATATTACATGATGTTTGAATAAACATTTTCTAAAAAAAATTGTTTCTTGTAACAGGGATGGTGTAAATGTTAAAGGTTACTTTGTATGGTCATTCTTGGATAACTTCGAGTGGAATTCGGGATACACTGAAAGATATGGAATTAATTATGTTGATTTTAATGATAATTTAAAGAGGTACCCTAAACGTTCTGCTCTTTGGCTTAAAAAATTCCTTTTGGCCAATAGAGAGATTTACAGATCTGATTATTAATATGTTTAATTAGAGGTAAGGAAATAGTTTTACCTTGCTAAAAACAGTTTTTAAATGTATCTCATTTAATAAATAACGATATTTTTTGCATAATCTTGGCACATTATATAGTCTCGAGGCTTGATCTTAGATGATAGTTTCTTTTCAATCGTCCTAATATGGATGCTCTTCTTATACACAGTTCTACAACTCACTCCATGAATTAAATAACGTGTTAATTAGTAAATATTCTTCTGAGCTAAATTTTGTGCACCGTAATGTACGAGATGCAATATTAAAGTATTATTTATGTTTATGATAAGATTATATTAACTCCATTTCATGATTGAGAAGGGAAGACAAAAGGGTGTAGCCGGTGTGATGGCAAGCCCATAAATCTCCAAATACAATTTCAAATAAATATTAGTATATCTATATATATCTATATTTATCAATAATCTATAATCTAAATCTATAATTTATATTTATATTCATAATATATTAAAAGTGTAAAGCCCTTGCCCCTCAAAAAAGTGATTTGAACTTTTTTTCCTTCATTAAAACACTCTTCTTTAGACAAAAAATGTTTTTTCACTATTTTCTTCAATTTATTATTTAATTATTTTTATTATATTAACTAGACTCCTAAAATATATGGACGGAGAATCAATTAATATTTTTTTTTGTACTGATCAATTAGAAAAATACTCCTAAAATAGGATAGAAAAATACTCCTAAAATAGGACTCTATTAAGGAAATACTTCTATAAATATTAAGTTGTACGTTAAATTAGAGAAGAAACTGATTTATTTATTGAAAAAATATGATTGATGCTCATTTAACTTGATTCGGTTGCATGGCTAGATTGGCGGATGCTTAATTTTCTAACCCTCAACTTCTTCACTATTTTTGTCAACATTATAGAATTCAACGTGTCTATATATATATATATATATATATATATATATATATATTATTTTCATTCAAGTCATGTCAAAATTTTCGCTCAGAAAAAGGATTATTTTCATCAAAACTGAAGCTTTGTGATCACTATTGTATTATTTTGTTGTAATTTACAGGTCGTAGATGAATTTATAGGTGTTAGATGAATGTCGGTCGGCTTTGCGGAATTTTTTACGTAAATGTTAAGCTTAATTGTATTGTTTTTATATCTCTGTTTTGAGAATTTTTTTTGTGTAAAGGTAAAGTTTAGTTATATTATTTTGATATCGCTATTGTCGTATTATTTTGTTATAGTTTACAGGTGGTAGATGAGTACTGACAGATGGCTTTGAAGAGTTTTTTGTGTAATTTAATTATATTATTTTATTGTCCCTATCATCATATTGTTTTGTTGCAGTTTACAGGTGGTAGATGAATGTTGATCGGCTTTGAAATAAAAAATTGGTAAAGGTTAGGTTTAATTAAATAAATTCTCCAAAAGATGTTGAATTTAATTATTTAATTAAACCTAACCTTTACCAAAAAAAAATTGTCAAAGCCGATCGACATTCATCTACCACCTATAAACTGTAACAAAATAATACGATGATAGAGACATCAAAACAATATAATTACACAAAAAAATTCTCAAAGTCGTCTGCCACTCATCTACAATATGTAAACTATAACAAAATAATATGATAATAGACATCAAAATAATACAACTAAACTTAACCTTGACACAAAAAAAATTCTCAAAACAGAGATATAAAAACAATACAACTAAACCTAATCTTTACCTAAAAAAATCCTCAAAGCTAACCGATATTCATCTACGACCTGTAAACTACAACAAAATAATACAATAGTGATCACAAAGCTTCAATTTTGATGAAAATAATTCTTGTGTGAGCGAAAATTTTGACTCTAAAGAATGACTTGAATGAAAACAAAGAAGATATATATGTACACACGTTGAATTATATTATGTTGACAAAAACAGTGAAGAAGTTGAGGGTTAGAAAATTAAGCATCTACCAATCCAGACATGTAATCGAATTAAGTTAGATAAGCATCAATCATATTTTTCCAATAAGTAAATTGATTTCTTCGGTAGTTTAACGTGCATCTTAATATTTATATAAGTATTTCCTTAATAAAGTTCTATTTTAGGAGTATTTTGCTAATTGATCAGGACAAGGAAAAATATTAATTGATTCTCCTTCCATATATTTTAGGAGTTCTCTCCATATATTTTAGAAGTCTAGTTAATATAATAAAAATAATTAAAGAAAATAACGAAAAGACAGTTTTGTCTAAAGAAGGATCTTTTAATATATGAAGGACAAAAAGTTCAATTCACTTTTATAAGTATAAATTATAGATTATAGATATAGATTGTAGATAATTGTATGGTATAAAAATCATAGCTATATTTGCTTGCTTAGATAATTTTTGCTTATATTTTCCGCCATTATACGTATAAAAGATCATAAATAATATTACTTACTTTAAGCTAACCTGTTAAACGCCAAACTGCTCTACGCCTCTATTATGGCTTCTATACAGGTAGTAAAAATATACTCCAGTAATAATGATGAATGCTATTGCAAAGTAGACGTAAATAAGTACAAGTTCAAAGATTTGTGACGCAAACATAATACTAGCAATTAAGATTTGTAAATACGTATACTCAGCAGTATCATCAATTAATTCATTTGGGAAGCAATATCTCGAAGTTAGTCCGACGTACCAATGCTAGTCTCCACCTCTTATCAGATATAAACGCATAAGAGTTCAAATAGTTGCTTAACGGTCTATAGTAAAAAAAGGAATTGAAATAAAAAGTCAACCTTTGTCCTAGGCTTTGGATTAAAAGCGACAAATAAATTATCCAATCAAGTGAGGTCCTTCAAATTGTTAAAATTAGGTGGGAGAGACAAAAAATTTTTGAATGTTTTTTTTTTTAAGTTTTTTCGTTCCAACAACTTCTCCTAGTTGTCGAACAACTTTGATAGTTGTTCGACAACTTTGTGAAGTTGTTCAACAATTATCAAAGTTGTTTGACAACTGCGCTAAGTTGTTCGACAACTGGACGAAGTTGTTCGACAACTGGGAGAAGTTGTTCAACAACTGTGCAAAGTTGTTGAGACAATTAATGCAGTTGTCGAACAACTATCCCAATAGTTCAAGAAACTTAATTTTTTTAAAAGGAACAAGTTGTGGGACCCACTTATCTATTTTTTTAATTGAAAACTTGAGAGCCTCATTTTTCTCATCTTTAGCGGGGCATAAGTTTTATATAATACGAAACATGACTTGTGGGATCTTATAATCAAGAATATAATCTTATGCCTGCGAATAGTGTTATTTAACTTGATGGAAAAAAATTAAAGATCAACACAAATAGGGGCATAAGTGTCCATGACCCCTTTTAAACGTTGGGCCTCACGAACTGAGGCAAGCAAGCTGATTGAATTGGGCCTAGTGCCTCAGCTTTAATGGGCTGCAAAATTTTTAGTAAAAATTACATATGTAATGACATGTTTACTATTAATTACAAAAAATCACAACTTTTTTAAAATCTCATAAAATCTCAACATTTAACCTCTGATGATACATGTTGATCACATTAAATACATACTACGGATACAAGTCTTAATAAACTAAATCAGCACGTTTTAAGGAATGTAACAGATAACTATGCATTAAAACAGCATTTAAGCTAACTAATTAAGGTAAAAAATAAAATGAAATCCCACAATTTATGGTAATCAGTTTATTATTCCTCCACGTTAACCGAGAAACGTTTTCATAATATTTTTTTGAAATTGAAAAATCTTCATTCTTCTTGTTCAGAGAAAACATACGAACATTTTTTTCTTTGATTTGTTAATTCTGTTTGTTTGATATGAATATTTTGGTGTTGTTACGTCATTTCGGTGTTTGGGTTAACAAAATTGAGTGTGTTAGTTATAAGAGTGATGGAATCGTGATCAGTGAACATGTTACGAAAAAATAATTTCGACAATTGCGGGAAAACTGAAAATTGACGAAACAAGGAAAAAAATTGAAGCTCGTTACATTGTTGAAGTAAATGCTTGTCTGTTGTTGATTTGTAACGAAATGAGTGTGAAGCTGTATGTCGAAATTAAAAAAACTAAGCGCGGATTTGAGACGTATCCTCTTATCATCACTACATTAGATAAGTTTGCTAGTGAAATACTTTTTGATGGAAAAGTTGGTGTTGTAATGTGTTTGGAAAGTCCAACAGAAAAAGTTGCAGAAATAATTAGTTATAAATCTAATTCTTCTTCTCATATGCCTTTGTTGCTGATTGCAAATATAGTGATGTTAAGGTTGGGCAAATCTACAAGGACAAGTGTACTCTCATTTTAGTCATGGCGCGGTTTGCAATTGAGCATTCCTGCCATTACTATGCCAAAAGATCGGACAAGAAAAGGTATGTTATGTTTTTTATGTAGCAGGTGTTGTTAATTATGTGTACGTTAATTTAATTTTGTATTCAACGTTTGGCTGATGATTATTTAACAAAATTTTTTTTGTCTTTAATTTATTAAGGCCGAGATACATTTTGTTATGATAATGATACATTTTACTCATCTTGTATCTCAGTTTATGAAGTTCTGTTTAATTATGTTTCTTGTTGTGTTTTAGTTTTATCTATATAAAAGAAATGTCTTAGATACATGTTGTGAAAGTTTGTGCAGTTAATGTATCTAGAAAAAAAAAAATTCAATGCGAGAAGAAAAATAATTTGAACTTTTGTTTTCATTGATTCAGCTATGTCCTACGATGCCGTTCGGAGGTTTGTGTTTGGATCTTTAAAACATCATGTCATCGGGGGACTGAACTATTTAAAGTTTGACTTTTTTAAGATGTGCTCACATGCCCGTTGAAAGATCGAGTTTTTACTCAACTTCAAGCTACAATTGGATTTGTTAGTGATTTTGCTGCACCAAAACTTGTCAATTATAAGAGAATACACACCCCAAATGATATAATCGAAGATATTAAAAATATTTTTGGTGTAGACATTAACTATCAGAAGGCTTGGAGGGCTAAAGAACGTTCGATTGAGATGTTAAGGGGAAACCCTGCGGATGGTGATCGACAAATGGCTAGATATATAGACATGTCAAATTCCGTATATCCAGGTTCACATATTAGAATGCATAAATCAGAGGATAACAAATTTATGTATTTGTTCGTTGCATTGCAATCTTTGAAGAGTGGATTCGAGTATTGCAGGCCTCTAGTTGTGGTTGATGGTGCGCATTTGAATGGAGCATATAAAGGTACATTTATTTCCGCAAGCACTCTTGATGGAGCAGGTAATTTATATTTATTTTTATGTATAGTTATTTTGTGATGTAATTCAGATCATAATTTGTGTTAATTAATTTTTTTTATTTGAGAAATAGTGTACTTGTATCTACTTAATTATTTTTTTATTATCAAAATTGTAGGACGCATTCTGCCGATTGCGTATGGTGTTGTTGACAGTGAAAAAGACAATTTGTGGACTTGGTTTTTCGAGAATTTCAGAATTGTTTTTGGAGAGCGTGATAGTATGTGTGTTGTATCCGACCGTCATAAAAGCATAATAAAGGTTGTCAGTGTTGTATATCCGAATGTACCGCACCTCGCATGCATTTGACACTTGTGGAAGAATGTTTGCACAAACTTCAGGAGGAGTAACGAGAGACTTAGCGATATTTACTATGCTACGGCCAAGGCTTACCGTTAAGATAAGTTTGATTTTTTTTTAAATCAAGTTGGGAAGATTGATTAGAGGGTAAAGTCTTATCTTGAGGATGCTGGATTTGAAAAGTGGACACGCCTGTATGCACCTGTTAACCGTGGTAGAATGATGACTTCAAATATAGCGGAGTGTATAAATGATAAATTGAAGCTAGCACGTGAGTTGCCAATAATAGAATTTTTGGAACTGGCTAAAAAATTATTTGAAAAGTGGAATTGCAAGAATAGATAAAAAGCATCTTATGCAAACACGTCACTGGATAGTAGATTTGAAGGAGTTCTTCAGCTAAATGCTTCAAAATCTTCAAGGTTTAAGGTTAGTTTAGATGTTTTGTTTTGTTTTACATATTATATAATGTTTGATTCATATTACAAGATACTATTTGTTTTAAAAATTTATTTTGGAAAATGTTATAGTAATTTAATCAATTTTTTTATTGAGGTTATACAAAATATTCTAAAAAAGATCAATATGTATCTATGTATTAAAATATTATGATTAGTGTGTCATCAACAAATGTATATTCTGTTTACGATGACGGCAGAAAGTACATAGTATGTCTTGATAGGAGGATTTGTACTTGTGGTAGATTCCAATTGCACGAGATAACATGTGAACATGCAATTGCAGACTAAAAAGCAAGCATGCAGTTGATATGAAGCCTTATTGCTCAGAGTTTTATTATCCTGAAACATTAAGGAAGACGTATGAAGAATCTATGTTTCCAATGCCAGATAAGAAGGACTGAATTGTGCCACAAGAAGTTATGGACGAAGTTGTGTTACCACCAAAATACAAACGTCCACCCGAAAGGCTAAAGAAAAACAGGCACAAGAAATCAAGTGAAACAATGACATTAAGCAGTAATTATTGCGGAAAATGTGGTTATGCAGGTCACAACAGGCGTACTTGTAACTTCTTTTCAAAGGAGGAGTGACACTGTAGTTGACTGATTAATAATATGAAATAATTTCTTAGCTTGTAGTTGGATTTTTTCCTTTTTTATGCAACGTTTTAAATAACGACTTTGTTGTTTTTTAAAAATTTTAAGAAAAAACAGTTTTCAAAATAAATGGTTATTTTCGCTCCTTTGTTAATTATTTATATATGTTTTTAAGATTTAAATTGCCGTGACACATCATATAGAAAGTAAGATATATTGAACTGATAATGTTATTTTATTTTATTTTAGTTGTTATGCTACAGTAAATGATTGAAAAGAGTTACATTTTTATAGGATGTATCTTTCATAAATTTATAGATACAAGTTTACACAATTTGTATCAATTATAAAATATAATTGTATCATGTAGGACTGCAAGTTTTGCTATAATGTGTTATGCAGGTTATAGGCAAACCTGTATTCTGAGTAAATAAAAACGATTATAGATACATAATAATGCAATGTTTTGTTATTTACAATTATTATATAGTAAAATATGTTTTCTTATACTGGATACATATAATTTAATAAGATGTTTCTCAGATAATTTTGTAGATACAAGTTTAAATAATTACTTCTAGAATCTAATATGTCAATAGTTTTAAGATATAGTACTATTAAGTTATGCTATAATTTGCAATGCATTTTAGAGACAATAGGTGTTAGTAGGAACAAAAAAACTGTTATAGATACTAAATAATGTAATGTTGTGAAGGTTACTACCATTATATTGTAAGGTATGTTTCATTATTTTAGATACATATATTTGTAAAATATTATAAAATATGTATCTAATACAATGTCTTTACAAAGTGTAAGAAAAACGTATTTCGAAACATAAATATATCTTAAATGCTTGAGCATTGCATTATAATGGGTAACAAAATAAAACTATTTAATCATTAAAGAAACATAATGTATGATTATCTAAACATTACTAACATGATCAAAACATCATTAAAGTTTCTAACAATTTCTCGTTTTGTAATAGCCAACTAGCAAACAAATAAACAACTACTTAATATGCAAAACACGGTCTGTTTCTTTTGGTGCGAACTTGCTCCTTGGCCTTGGTGGATCGTCATTTTCACTAAAATAGTTATTCTCTGCTTTTTCAGATCCGTACATGCACAAAAGAGTAGCATATCTAAGACGATGGCATTGAACATCAATACCTGAATATGGAATGCCTAATCCCTCACTCAGATACTCGGTATAGACAGCTACAAATACACCATAATTTCTGCATTGCAATGAATAATTTAATTAAAAACATCAATATACATGAGTACGGTAATTAAAACAACCAAAAAGGTAATGTAATACGTACAAGCTTCCACTATCTTGTTGTGTTATCTCAGATACATATTCCACTTGGAATGGATTTCATTCTGTTTTTTCCTTATATGATTTCAGTGCAACCCAGCCAGTGGGTACCTTGTGCTAAAAAAGGTCATTGTACTGAAGGTAAGTCGGAATCATTAGATCCAACTTTTCAATCTCACTTATTTATTTTCTTTTTCGTGAAGAGGTCATTGAATCATACACACGAATGCATCGATCCTTTAAAGCAATGACTGTCAAAACCCAGTGAAAGACACCGTCACAGTTAATTGGGACAAAGACCTTATTAATCAGATGCCAAGGCTGACCTGCGCTCGTACTCAATCCTTTGATGGTGTTAATCAATGACATCTCCATATCAGGAACCTCATCAGTACTGGCAGATGCATCTTGAGTTGTAGGATCCTTAGCAATGTCAGTATTATAGTAATTCACATATGCCTTATCAATGTACACTTTGAAAAAATAATCTGTGATAGTGTATCTGGTGATTGAAAAATTCTTGTTCTTGTACTTCTTCCTTAATTAGTACATAATGACATCCAGATGTTGTTTAAATTGTAATAAATTGAAATATATGCTATAGCAATCAACTGTAATAATTAGAAATGAGATACAAATTATTGTTTATGTATCTAATGTTATAAAATGTAAAATTCTGGTAACTGTAAGAGCAATAAATGAAAAACATATATATTCATATAGAATGATACATTTTTTGTTATTATGTATGAAATACAAATTACATTCGGCTAAAACATTAAAACATTCCAAATATTTTTACTAACAGCAAATCAACAAATCTGACAGAAACAAGTTCCTTTTGCATGATGTGTAGCTTAAACAATTCTTATAACTTGTCCAGTCAATGTAACTCATGTAATAGACTTTAATACTTTATCATAGATATCACACAATCCGAAATGTATTTACTAATGAAAATCTACTTAAACAAAGTTTGAAGAAAAAATGAAGGTAATTGAAAAATAAACATTTCAATAAGAAACATATTAATATATGATGTTACATCTTTTGTTATCATGTATCTAATAAAACATAAGAACATAATAAAAAAAATCAACATCTATAATGCAGCAAATAGTAAAAATTGACAGAAGCAATTTTCTTAGTATAAATTTTTAATTAAAGAATTCATCTAATTTATGAAGTCTAGCTAAAAATCTCATGTTAAAGACTTTAATACATCATATATATCATACAATACGGAATGCATATACTAATGAAAATGTACTTTCACAATGTCATAATTTAAGATTTTTGATATCCATTATGAAAATATCTCATCATTCCATCAATTGTTTTGTTGATACATCAAGTAAAACTAGTTTTTGAATTTTGAAAAAGCAACTACGAAATCTAGTTGACGAAATCCAAGTGTTGAATAATTAATCTTGTAGTGATCGTCCTTATCTTTCTGTAACATAAAAGTACAGTTGATTTAAAAAAAAATAGTAAGTTGTATATTACTTTTGAATTTAGAATAAGACATGTGTTACTTACTTTTTCATGTGTTGCTTGTAAAGGCCATCATTAATTCATTCTTCAAATACTTTCATCTCTACATTTGGTGAATCCCCAGTAATTTCATAACCTTAGAATGGATATTTTTTCGCTCTTTAGAAGTCAACTTTTTCTTTCCTTTAGAACTTGATCCAAAATGGGTCAAAAAGGGAGAACG
The DNA here is from genome assembly GCF_002878395.1 of Capsicum annuum. NCBI lineage: Eukaryota > Viridiplantae > Streptophyta > Magnoliopsida > Solanales > Solanaceae > Capsicum > Capsicum annuum. The sequence continues at coordinate 144,461,362 of NC_061111.1, forward strand.
ATAAATCTTTGATGGCTTTCTTGAGCGTAGTGCGGGTGTATTTTTTTTTGGCGTAGAAAAGACTGACAAAATTACGGTATCACTAATCATATACTCGGCTGAAGTTGTTGGTGGAGGCTTGTAAATTGTCAATGTCATATCATGTTCTCGACCTTGAATAATACTATCAAGAGGTTGCATTTCTTCAACAATAATGTCACTATGTTTTTCAATTCCATCATCCTGAAAATAATTTGAAACATTAACAAATATTTTATCAAAAAAATTTAATTATTTTAAAATCAAAATAGTAACAACAATGTCGATTTATGTATCTCAACTTTATCAATAAGTAGTAACTTGTATCTCAACTTTATTTGAACTTGTATCTCTACTATATTTTAAAACAGAGTGCATTTTATTAAAGTGGTAATAGCTGGTACCTATTGTTTCTTTGTTGTATATCAAGTAACAACAGTGTAGGAATTGAGTCATTTGCCAAATATCAAGTTAGAGCCAACATAATACTTGAAATTTGATGATTATCTCTTAAGCATTAAATTTTGTCTAACGTGCAGAACAATGCTAACCCCAATTAAGGATGGATCATTTTTTGTCTTTCTATTCTCGGTGGCATAAAAACAAAAGGAGCCAAGATTTGTGTATTCTTTTCTTAAATAAGTGCAGGTATTGTTCTTAAGTTAAGGTTTTCTCAGTTATCACACACAGATGTTTGACCTTTTGCATTAGGGCATTAACTTGTGTGTAATATCTGTTCACTTATAATGACATACTTTTTAGGCTGGCCATTATGGCTTCAGAAAGATTGCTCATTCTTCAGCTTCACAATTAGGTTCTGAGGAGAGACCACGGAATGATGTTGTACTATAGTAGATATGTCTATCTGAAATTTTCTTTTCTTTCTCTCGTTTTCGACATGTTTTACGGAACAGACTATTTTGACATTATAAACATGCATCAGGGAATATGAAGAGGCAGTTCAGAAGCTTAGCATTTGCATGGCCTTTGCCCCAGGAGAAGAGGCAGAAGTGTTGGAACCATTTGTTGAGAAGTTACAATGGTTACGGGTCGAATCGTCTTAGAAGCCTCTGAGAAAGAAAGGTCATTTAACAGTTTCTTGAATTGTTTCTAAGATAGTTGTTTCTAATTTGTGGAGCCCTTGAATTTTTATTATGAGCAAAACCATTAGAGTTTTAGTTGTAATAGTACCTTTTTTGTCTTCTGTAATATTTTTCTTGCACCAGGCTGAGTTTGTTCATCCTTTCGATAATGAGATGAATAACATAACTAGATCATCTTCAGCCAGGGATGACACCCCACACCCATGTTGGTTTTGTTGTTTTCAACAACTATATAAAAAGGCAGCCCAATGCATTGAAACTTTTGTTATGCCCGATGTTTGGGAAAAGGTTCTAACAAAGACATCTAGGACTTATTTTTCAGAATTATATAAGAAGATTTTGAAGACTTTTGACTGTCATAAGTGATAGTATAACATGGATAAGAAAAAAGGAGTTCGTGCACAACATGCATTTCTGCAAAAGGATGGTTTCACAGCTTGAACGTGTACCTAAACTTTATTTTAACTTGTATCTAAACTTTATTTTAACTTGTATCTAAATTTTATTTTAACTTTTATCTCAACTTTATTTTAACTTTTATCTCAATTTTATTTTACCTTGTACTTAGACTTTATTTTAACTTGTATCTGAACTTTATTTTAACTTGTATCTCAACTTTACTTTAAACTTCATTTTAACTTGTATCTAAACTTATTTTAACTTGTACCTAAATTTTATTTTAACTTATACTTAAACTTTATTTTAACTTGTATCTGAACTTTATTTTAACTTGTATCTCAACTTTATTTTAACTTTAATCTAAATTTTATTTTAACTTGTATCTAAACTTATTTTAACTTGTATATAAACTTTATTTTAGCTTGTATCTCATCTTTATTTTAACTTGTATCTCAACTTTATTTTAACTTGTATCTAAATATTATTTTAAATCTGAAATATTAATAACATAACTCTCTGTTCAAAATTTTTCTTAGTGAAGTAGATTCTTACTACTAAATTAATTAAACTGTACAAGATACCTAAATGTTAATTACATATATGTCTTAGTTTACATTTATCATTTCAAGCATGCAAAAATGGTCATGTTAATTACAAAACAAATAATGAATGTTAATTACCTTTTCATGTTGTTCACCATTTTTGAAATGTGATGGTGCTTGGTTGGCTTTATCCTCCTCCATTTCAACTGATTTGTCAGTTTCTTTCACTAAACTGTTAGTACTAGTAGGTCCTGCAACATCAACAACATCATCTGAAGGATCACCTTTTTGTCAGCTCTGTTTTAGAATATTTTTCTACAGATTTTTTATCAGAGAATAAAAATATTCAATACAATATAATTAGTTAATTAATACTTATGAAAAGTAAGTAAACATTGAGATATATAAACATTATAAGATAATTAAAATAGTAAATATGTATCCATGGCCAACTCCATCTCCTTTGTTTTTCTCGAGACAAAATGTGAACTGATGGGATTACTATGTCCTTCAAAATCAGCAACATCATCTAAATGTTGACCCTCATTCAGGCTTTGTTTTGCAACTTTTTCATAAAACATAAGGATGAGCAGCAAGAATAAATTCAATATAGTCATTAATAAATGTGTGTTGTTTTAAAGCATGTTACCTTCTCCACAGTCTCATTTTTCTACTGCAATGACTTCAAAACTTCAGAGAATCTGTCATTCATCACACGCTCCAAATCTTTGAATTTTTGATCAATCTAATAAATATGCATAGTTGATTAGTTAAAATCCATACAAATCATAAATTTATACAATAATAAATTATAGATCCTTACGTATGTCTTCACTTATGTCTTTATTTCGGACTCTAATGAATCTAGGTCCGCTTTAACTAAAAGCTCTTTCCTGTTTATGCATGTTGAATCAGCATCCACTTTACTCTTTTCTTCTGTATCTGTTGGATTCGCCAATATTTGTTAAGCATGAAAAACAACACGATATAAAAACGTTTTCATTATGAGAAAAATATAACATATGTTGATATGGAAAATACCTGTTGTTTGTTTTTCTTTTGCGTTCCAAATTTGTCTTTGTTCTTTACTATCTGATCTTCCTCCTATAGGAACATCTTTTCCACTCTTTGACAGAAGTCCAGATACTGGATGAGATACATGTATCGACTCCCTCATCAAAAATTGTGGAGGGATCGTACTGAAGTCATCAAAACTGTCATGATCTTCGGTAACTTGGGGTAAATTCACTCTGTAACTCCTTTGATCTGGATTTTCAGTTGATGATGGCATCGAAGATGAACCATGGTGATCAGATGCAAAACTAGTTCACAAAAAATTAAGTTTTTCAAACTCGTCCGCACTAGGAACAATGTTGGCATATGAACACTATGTACAAAAAAATTATCCATTAAATATTATTATGATTAAAACTAAAAATACTATAATGCAATGTATGAAAAAAATTCAATCAGTATCGTACCTTGCGAAATATTTCGGTCATAAACTGATTAAACTGAGGCTGGACTACAACAAACCTCTAATTCAATATACGAGGTATGTTATTACCCTCCTTCACAATAACTTTGGAATCAATATTTGAACAGAGTTCAAACATCCACACATTAAGAACCTGAGGGATACCACCCAACCTATAAAGTTCTTCTTCATTGAAAATTCTTGCCTAAATGAGGCCATCAACCAAGAGAAAAACACTTTACCCCAAGGAAAGAATTCATATTTTCCATCTTCAACCATTTTGAAATCAGAAAATGGCACGGGAGAAGCATTCAGCTGTGAGTAGATGAATGTGTGGATGAAGTATAGGATTTCCATCTGGAGGGCATCCTCTTTGTTTTCAAAATTTTCTTCAAAAAACATTCCACCAATGCCTCAGTATCTACCCCATTCGTTGACTGCGGAAAATACTTTTTCATAAGCCGACTCGGAGAAGAATCTTCATATTTGAAATCATCAACATTACCAAAACAGTTTAAGCCAGTTATCAAAGCAAATTTATAGATGAAAAATCTAAGAATCTGGCCTTTGACAAACACATGTATCTCTTCTTGATTTAATTGCTCGATCTTGAGCATAAGAAAACATTTTGTTATTTGTCCAATATAATTGGAAAGAGATATGTTGAGATAACATTCAAAAATAGTCTTCTCAAATAAGTATAAAACTTCTTGACCGACAACTTCTTTAATTTCATCCTTAAATCTTAAATTGTATGAACTTACAAATCTAAGAGGATGAGTTGGAATTTCCTTTATAACGTAACTCAATTCCTAAAAATAAAAAGAAACAATAATGATAAAATTAGTCGAGATGCAACAACTCTACATTAAGACAATACAATAAAAATAAAAACTCTAAGAACATCATACTTTAGATACAAGTTAATATAACATGTATGTATGTAGGTATAAACTTGTATCTTTTGTAATACGACTTTCAATTATAATTAAACAACACTAGATACAATTCAAGGTATTAACAATTAGTCCCAGATACAAGTTAACACAACATGTATCTATGAAGTCATAACTTGTATCTCTTACAATAAGACTTTCAGTAAATTTTAAACACCAATAGATACATATCAAAGCATTAACAACAACTCACAGATACAAGTCAACATAACATGTATCTATGATAAACTTGTATCTTTTGTAATACGACTTTAAATAACAATTAAACAATACTAGATATATTTCAAGGCATTAACAGTTAGTTCCAGATACAAGTTAACACAACATGTATCTATGAAGTCATAACTTGTATCTCTTACAATAAAACTTTCAGTAAAATTTAAACACCAATAGATACATATCAAAGCATTAACAACAACTCACAGATACAAGTCAACAAAACATGTATCTATGTACTTAAAAACTTGTATCTTTTGTTATATTAATTTTAATATAAAAAAATCACAAGATACATATAAAATTAGCAACAAAGAACCAGATAAACAATGAATTTCTAAACGTATCATCCAAGTCAAAATATGCATCTCGGTCTAACATTCAACAGATCTGAACATACAATTACCTTAGGAAGCTCATCTCTACAAATTTCTTCGATAAGTCTTCTTCTCTTGGCGGAAGCTTTACTTGAAGGACCGTTGGATCCGCTTTTCTTAGAACCACTTTCTTTTTTCTTGTCCTTCTTAGCACGTTTTTGCCATAATTTCTTCATAGTTTGGGGATCGTTTCTATGTTTTCATCTATTTTCATCAAAACCATCAAATTCATAGTCAAAATCTCCCGGAACGAAGTTTACAACTTCTTGAGATTCTTTGATACCTTCTAATTGAGAAAACCCAAGACTAAAAGAAGGTTCAGAATCTCTATTCATAATGATAATTCAAACAATGAAGCATAAAAAAGGTAAAATCGAAGAAATTGCTCAACCAAAACACTCAAATTTCACATAGCTTTACTTGCGCCAATTTTTTTTTTTTTTGAAAAAAATAAAACGTAAAAAAGGAATAGAATAAATTGGAGCTGATTTTATGAGGGAAATTACCTTAATTGAAAGTTTTGAATTAGATGGAGAAGATGGATAGAAACCGCACCAGATTTTGCAGCATCCAAAGAGGAGATGTGGATTATTTTTGTAAAGAGACGGCTTGTTAGTTGTAGGCTTAACTTGTATCTCAATTTTATCAAAAAAATATAAAATATTGGGATTTAAGTAATTTTTTAGAAGTGGGGGAATTTTTAGAAGTTTAGAAACTTATGTTGTTTATTTAGGTAATTTTTCCAAAGTTTTATTGGAAAGAACAACATAGTTCGATATTATAAGTAGATAATAAGTTAAAACAACATAAATCCTGACTATTGATACTTAATTAAAGAAGATATTGATATTTTACATATTTTCTGAAAATTCTAATTTTTAAGTCTATCGAGATATATTAGCTCCTGGTATATCTTTTCTGATTTTGAGTCTATCGAGATACATAATTCGCTCCCGATACATCCGATGAAGATATATAATTAGTGGAAATTTGTATGATTACTTAATAATGATAAAGATTTGTGTAAATATGATAAATTAAGGTATATGTTTATGTTATTTTTTCAAACAATTACAGGGAAAGGATAAAAAAAGAAAAAATACATAAAGTAGCATACTTAAGTATTAAATTACAAAAAAATAGCAACACTTTTATCAAATTACATTTTGTAGCTTATGTATTTGTATGTATTTGTATTTTTGTAGCAACAGTTTGCAAAAATACAAAATACATATCGATCATAAGGATAGTAAAAATCATATGTATTTGTATTTTTGTAGAAATAATTTACAAAAATACAAAATACAACTTTCTATATTATGTAATTATGAAACTGCTGCTATGAAACTCATAATTAAGAAGATAAAGTATGTTATTTCTGAATTTTGCCCATAAAAAGGGGAGGGGGGAAGGCCCTTCGGGCTAAACAAATCCCACAAATGACCCATGAAATTTAAATTTCTATGTCTAGCCACTGAAAAGACGGTTGATCTCCTGTTTTTTTTTTTTTTTTTTTTTTTTTACACTGTTGTTGCATTTCTTTCTTTTAAAAAAAAAAATTATTCTAATTTTTTATATAATTTTATTAAAAAACGATCACATAAAATTTTGTAGTTTTTTCTAACAATCAAATACAAATTTGTAATATTATAGTTGCTACTACATTTTTTATTAGTCAACTATAAAAAGAGTAATTTTATTTGTTATATAAATATAACATATTTTATATAACAATGATACACATATACAACAATGATATATGTGTGTGTTTGTATTTCATACAATAATTTTACTATTTATGTACACATTCTACACAGCAATAATACAGATTATACACAATATTTAGCTACAATTATTATTCAGATAATTGAAATAAATATTTGTTTATTGCATACATTTGTATCATTATCGTATGGGTAGTTCCTCTACAATAATAATGCAGTCTCCATACCGCATTCATATAACTTATACAGAAAAACTTATGCATATATAGTTTCTATATTATATTGATACAATCTTTATACTATATTGATACAGTCCATATACAATATTTATACAATCCTCATACCATATTGATACAGTCTCTATAACCATATTGATACTGTCCTTATACCATATTGATACAATCCTTATACGCATCCTATTTAATTTTCATACATATTTCTTATATGAATACATATTCTATGCAATAATTAGATAGTTCAATATAATTGTATTTAATTATTATTTTTAAACAAAAAAAATCAAACTTTTTTTTAGTCAAAATATTTGTAGTTTAGAAAAAAACTTACATATATCCCAATAAACTTATCCTTAATTACTCCCTATCCCTACCCTTTGCTAAATTACAAAGAATTCCTTATTTTGTAATTTTTGGATATATAATTAGTATCCAGATACATAATTTTGAAGATGAGATACATAATTTTGATTAGTGAAATACATTCATTTCTGAAAATATTTCGTCGAGATACATAATAAATTATTAAATCAAAGGGAGATACATAATTAAAATTATGTATTCGAAAATTTATATATTTATGGATATATCCAATTATTTTAAGAAAAAGGGGATTTAAGTAATTAATAAAAATGATAGGGATCTTATATAGTTTTGTAAAAATAAATTGTAGTATTATCTAATTGAAATTAAAACATTTAAAAAGAAGGACCAAATAACCCAAATTAAAAAAAACAGTCAAAATGACTGAATTGGCTCAAAAGGGGAGGGGAGGTCTGAAATTGCCCAATAACCATTGAACGATAGTAATATTTTAGACAGACTAACCATAGAATGTTCATAAACCTAAACGTGGACCTAAATTTTTTAAAGTGTTTCAGTCCATATCCTTTCCCAAATATTTAAAGTAATCAATCGAAAGATTGATAAACTAACCTTGCCAAATGATATATTGAGCTGACACTCAGTTTCTGCCAAAAGAAAAAAGAAAGTCACTATTCTTCCTATTGAACTAAGTGAACCCCAAAAGCAATAATCTTGTCCTCTCATCATTGACTAAAATAAATCAATTAAAATGGAAAAATCCGAAATTTGACATAGAGGAATTTGATTCTTAAATGAAGCATATGTATTATTTCGCCCCTTCATATTTATTTGTTCATGTCTAACTTAACACACTCATTAAAAAAATAAAAAATAAAATGATAATTTAATTATATTATATCTAATAATTAAAAGTCATTTAAATATTAAAAAATAAATAGTAATACTTAATAATAAAAATAAAATAATAAATTACTATCTTATAATTTTTACATTAAATATTTTGTTTTCATAAAAGTGAACATAGGGAGTAATAAGCTGACAAAAAGTAGGCCCAAAGGCACACAACTTTTAAGAGAAAAAGGCTTTCCAAAAAAAAATAAAAATTACACAAATACACAACTTATTTTTCAATATTACAAAAAATCTTAATTATCTAAACATATTGCAAAAATTTCAATATTTACACAGAATGCTATGTATATATCGGTTATATTATGTATATTAATAGGGAGAGAGAGTAAAGTAATTAAAAAACGGGAGAGAATGTAATTACTGTTATTTATATTAAAAAAAAAAAAAGTGATAAAGTGAAGGGTCCAATCTCCAAGTCATGAATCTGAATTGATGTAAGGCTGTGAATTAAGGGGAAATATTTTGGAAGGAACACATAAATGCACATGGGAAGGGGCCATTACTCACATGTAAATAAACATGGCCTTTTCTTTTCTTTGCTTCCTATTTTCTTAGCATTCCTGTTTTGGTTTGCTCCTTATCTTATCCTATCAGTCAAATTTACTCAATAATAGTACTTCATTAATTATATCATATTGATTATTATAATGTTATAAAATTGTTGTATAATTACAAGAGGGATAAAGAGATTATTAATAATACAATTGACATCTCGAATGAAGAATTACTTAAGTTATAGAAAAAGATTGAACATATATTGATATTGATGCATCGAACCTATAGCAATGTCGCTCTCCTTGCCCGCCTCATTCGCTCTTAGTCGGCTAATCAAGAATCGCATGAATTTGCCCTTTCATCCAGAATTCTAGATTTTCCTTTTGAAATTGACTTTTTTTTCTGCTTTAAACGTTTTTGCTCCGCTTGTTCAAGGATTCAAGCTCGTATTATTATGATCCAAATTTTTGGTTTTATTTCTTTTGTTAATTTTTACTTATTCATAATTAAGTTTGCATATATTTAAGGAATTGTTTGATACGTGGGATAAAGATAGTAATTTCAAAGTTGAGATTAATATTATAACGCAATATTTGGTATGAGGTATTAGCTAATTTTGTAATTATTTTATCTCACTATTTATACTAAAGTGAAGATATTACTATCTTATATAGAAGGTAGGATAAAATTATCACATGAGACATCCAAATCCATGACATGATATCCTTGTTCATCTTATCGCATATATCGAACGATCACTTGAAGAATAACAAATGAAGTGCATTTTATCATGATATTTATATAAATTGATGTATAATCTTAGTGGACTTGAAAAATAATTTGAAATGAGTAGTCTAATGTTCGGGATGAAACATGAATAGCGTTAATCTTTATCTTGATATGTTAAAATAAATAAATAAAAGTGAAAATTTATTTAATATAATGAACACGTAAAGATAAACGGAAAAGTATTTGTTAAAGCTATTCATGGAGAATTATTAATCGAGTTATCCATCATGATCAAAACCAAAACCTACTATTCTTGTGGGTAATCGGCATTAAATTTTGCTACATTATTCTACTTACACCACATATAATACACTATCAATTATCAGTCACTGATCACATGTGCCTTTGTTACTTTTGATCAATAAGATAGTGAATATGACATTTTCATAACTATCAAATCTATTGCACTGGCTTCTATGAGTTCTCATTATTGTTTTTAAATTTTATAAAACAAGACAAAATATAGATAGTGATGACTATTTGTTTAATTATAATCAAAAAATTTTGGAGTTATCGTAAATACATATGCTAACAAAGTGTTACATCTGTAGTGGAAAAGATTGAGAAGCAACGTTGTAGACGTATAAAATTTATTGGATCAAATTTATATAAAATTTGAATTTGAGTTATATTTATTAGGTTTAAACTTATTTTGGGCTAAAAAATAATAATAATAAGTCTATTTTATTCTTCATCAAGGTCCATCTCACTTTGAAGCCCAAACTCATCAAGTGACGTAGTATCCAAATCAAATCCAAAACCAATGAGATGCCGCCATATGTACAAATGATGTGGAAATCTCATTCAAATTCAACAACCAGTCAAAAGGTGTCAAGTGTCAAAGTGACATGTTTTGGCCAATCACAAGCAACTAAGGCCTACCCCACAACTATAAATAGGGGGTAACATAACATTCTAAAAGAAAGAAAAAGGAGGACATTCTGTAAGCATTGGAGGAAACTTCTGCATTGACTACACAGCTCTTCAACGAATTGACTAACGGAGTTCTGCCCGGAGATCAACTCGACGAGACGAAGTGTTGTCAGATAATTCCTGGAGATCCAAACACATTTCTAGGAGACTCAAATCATCCTACATTCGAGAATCACACTGCAAAGGCCCTCGAATCACGAAAAAACTTAGGAGAGAAGAATCGAGATAATAACGAAATTGTACCCGCAAAATTACCTTAAATAAAATTATTTTTTTGTTTATTTTATTTTTTGCTTGCAGTTAATTTTCAGCGTTAATGAAAATTTATTACGAACAAATTAGCACGCCTAGTGGGACCAGTTCTGCTCTTCATCTCTTCCTCCTACAAGTCAAAGGAAATCACATATTCAACTACTACAATGAACTTCAGAAAAATTAATAAAGTTTCGTGCAAGAAGTTTACTACTGCCACGTCTACTAAGATCAAACTTGTTGGCCCCATCAATCTATGCAATCTCAACGCTTGTGCTTTGGATGGATCCCAATACTTTACCATTTTGGAGATGACAAAAAGGAGAAAATCTCAAATTTCAGCAGTAACTACAACCCCTGGGGGCAACTTTGCATCTATTTTATCAGATGAACCGTCTGAAACTGGCTGCAACTTTGAAGAATCTGAAAACTTAATGAATTCTCCAACTTCAACGAAAGTCAACACCGTCATGGTAGATGCAATTGACTTAGACGAGAAGTTTGCTATGATGGAGCAAACCATTGAAGCCTTGAAGAAGTCCATTGATGAGAAAGATCATCAAATCACCAGACTTATGAACAAGTTAGATCTCTACAATCCTAGAGAGTCAAATTATAATCTAACACCGCGAGAAAAAGTTGATGGTGAATCTCTCATCAAGACAAGTGACAATTACTGCGATGATCGATCCGCTTCAGTGGCTACTCTAACCGTTTAACAACTGCAAGATATGATTGCAAACACCATCAAGGCACAATATGACGGTCCGTCACAAAGTTTCGTAGGATACTCAAAGCCGTATTCTAAGTGAATCGAGGGCTTACTGATGCCAATTGAATATCAACCGCTAAAGTTTCAGCAATTTGATGGAAAGGAAAATCCAAGGCAACACATCGCTCATTTTGTTGAGACTTGTAGCAGTGCTGGTACACATGGAGATCTTCTTGTCAAGCAATTTGTTCGCTCCTTGAAAGGCCAACGCTTTTGATTGGTACAAAGACTTGGGGTCTGGATCAATTATTATTGGGGGCAACTAGAAAGTCAGTTCCTAAATCGCTTCTACAGTACCCGTCGTATGGTCGGCATGATGGAGTTGACAAACACAAGACAAATTAAAGATGAGCCTGTACTGGATTACATAAATCGCTGGCGAACATTGAGCTTTGATTGGAAGGATCAACTTTCTGAAACTTTCGCGATTAAAGTTTGCATTCAAGGGATGCATTGGGGCCTTGTGTATATCCTCCAAGGAATTAAGCCTCGAACTTTTGAAGAATTAGCTACGCGCGCTCATGTATGGAGCTAAGTATTGCAAGTCATAGAATGGTGTCACCTGGTTTTTATCCTAGGAAGGAAGTCACAAAATTAGAAGACTCATCTGAAAACCAAATTGAGGAATCTATGACGACAACTGTGACTTTTACGAAGTCCCCTACAAGACAAAAGTTAAAAGAGGAAGCTCCAAAGCAACAAATGGGAGAGGTAAAAAATCAACCAACCTTGAAAGAGTTACAAGCAAGGGTATATCCTTTTCCCAACTCTGATGTTCCTGAAATTCTTGACGAGTTGTTGCCAAAGAAGTCATTGAACTTCCTAAGTCAAAGCGACGTGAAGAATCAAATAAAGTCAATGATCCTAAATACTACAAATTTCACCGCATTGTTGATCATCACACCACAAAATGCTTCATCCTGAAGGAAAAAATCACGGCATTAATGCAAGATGGAAAAATCATCATTGATGATGGCGATATAGTTAACGCAAATCATATTAACGCCTAACTGCACCATATGAAAGGTTCAATTTCAAAATCTCTACAAGCCATGCGCTCTGTGGAATCATCAAAAGTAGAAAAAAACATCATGCTACAATTTGGGAGCTTTGACCCAATTAGGGTTCCAGCCTTGAAGAAAACAATGAGGAAATCCATGCAAAATGACTTCTCCAATAGCAAGAAGGGTGATACTTGGACATTGATCGCTCGCAAAAGAAAAAAATGTTAAAAGGCTTCTAAACTTCAAATTTCAAAAGTCGACACAAGATCAAGTGCAAATCTGTTTCAACCAATGGGGGCAATAAATACCAAACTGAAGTGCAACCATACTCCATTATAAAGGGTTGGAAGGAAAGTTACATTACAAGAATTCTTCCCCAAAATGCTCCTTGCTGCACGAGCTTAAACTGCAAGTCAAAAATGCTCCTTGCTGCACGAGCATAAACTGCAAGTCAAAAATGCTCCTTGATGCACGAGCTTAAACTGCAAGTCAAAAATGCTCCTTGTTGCACGAGCTTAAGATGCAAGTAAAAAATGCTCCTTGCTACACGAGCTTAAACTGCAAGTCAAAAATGCTCATTATTGCACGAGCTTAAACTGCAAGTCAAAAATGCTCCTCAATGTACGAGCCTAAACTGCAAGTCAAGACGCTCCTCAACGCGCAAGCCTAAACTGCAAGTCAAAACGCTCCTTCTTAAACTGCATGTCACTCCTGGCCCGCATGAGTCTAAACTGTGAACGGCTCTCAAAAAAGAAAAAAAAAAGAAAAGTATGAAGCTTAAATGCATATTTGGAGTCCTTTGTAGATGTCGTCTTAAAGCAAAAGGATTCTTCATTATCTCTCAAGCAATAAAGTTTTCTCAATAAGAAAAAGACTTGTGGTACTTTAAATATTACTCTAGCCTGGCCTTCAACATATTGCGGAAGTGATGCGGCCCAAAACTTGAAGTAGATGATGAAATTCATGAAGTATCCAAAATCTGAGGAGAAATAGAATATCACAAGATTTAGGCTGCAACTTTGGAAAAGTACCTGAGAAAATATAGAGGTTATATGCCGATGGATTTCACGCTTAACGTAGATCCGTGAGTCTACTTTCCAATGCAAAAAATAAAACCTGATTTCGATACTTCCACGTCAAGATATGAAATTTATCGTGACGCTGTGCAAAGCTGAAATAACTAGCGAACCAAGATTAGAAGGCTGTTTTTGGAGCAATATCTGGGATGATTCCGATGCAACCTAATTGTGGTTTCCACGTGAGACATAGCTCTGCGAGTCTACTTTTCAATGCAAAAAATTGAACCTGATTTTGATACTTTCACGTCAAGATAGAATTTATCGTGACGCTGCGCAAAGCTAAAATAACCAGAGAACCAAAATTAGAAGGCTACTTTAGAGCAATATCTAGGACTATTCGGATGCAATCTAATTGTAGTTTTCATGTGAGACGTAGCTCTGCGAATCTACTTTCCAATACAAAAAACAAAACTTGATTCCGATACTTCCACGTCATGATATGGAATTCATCGTGACGATGCGCAAAGCTGATGAAACTAGCGAACCGAGATTAAAAGATCAGTTTTGGGGCAATATCTGGGACGATTTAGGTGCAATCTGATTGCGATTCCCGCGTAAGATGTAGCTCTACGAGTCTAGTTTCTAAAACAAATGGCTCCTAATTTTGATACTCCTACATCAAAATACAAAATTTATCGTGACGCTGCACAAAGATGATAAGATAGGACATTGAATTCCATTTTTATGAATCAAACAACTCATATTTTTGTTCTCCCAATGGAGAATAAATATTTTTATGGACGTGTGCCTAGTACTTGCTCACCAAAGTCAGAAAAGACTACTCCCTATGTCAATATTATCAAGGTGGATGGCACCACGTACGTGCTCCTTGAAAAGAATGGGATGCTCTCACTCGAAGACTCTTTATCGTCGTTCCCCACGGATGAGATGCACCACATGCTTGCTTTGCAACGATGGACTGCAGACACTCAGAACTTCATCATCACAAGGTCGCAAGAATGACACCAAGTACATGCTCACTGAAGCTAAAATAGAAAACTTTCAGCGTCGTCAAGGATAAAATCAGATCATTCCAAGTCACTTTCTTATCAAGCAATAAGGAAGTAGTGCACTAAATGGTTCAACATCAATCATGTCGACCTTTTTTGGTCTGACATCAAGACCATTTGCATAAACCAGCACAAAAAAAATAAAGATGTAACACATCTACAGTGTTGACCGAATGAAGCTTCTCGGTTCTATGCGGATTGATGCCAACTACGTGAAACTTCAATCTGGCGATAAGTGTCGGTACCAAACGCACGATGCCTCAATTTGGCATGATCAACATTGGGAGAAACAAATATCTTTGAAATCATGAGAATGAAAACACATTCATGAGTACTTCAAGTCTCGCTGCCAAGTTTCGGCAAACCTAAACGTCGACCAACCTTAAAGTAGGGGGCATCTGTAGACACATAAAATTTATTGGATCAAATTCATGTAAAATTTGAATTTGAGTCATATGTTATTGGGTTTAAACTTATTTTGGGCTAAAAAAAAAATAATAAGCCTATTTTATTCTTCATCAAGGTCCATCTCACTTTGAAGCCCAAACTCATCAAGTGACGTGGTATCCCAATCAAATCCAAAACCAATGAGATGCCGTCATATGTACAAATGATGTGGAAATCTCATTCAAATTCAACAACCAGTCAAAAGGTGCCAAGTGTCAAAGTGACATGTTTCGGCCAATCACAAGCAACTAAGGCCTACCCTACAACTATAAATAGGGGATAACATAGCATTCTAAAAAAAAAAAAAAAAAAGGAGGACATTCTGCAAGCATTAGAGGAAGCTTCTGCATTGACTACACAGCTCTTCAACGAATTGACTAACGGAGTTCTGCCCGGAGATCAACTCGACAAGACGAAGTGCTGTCAGACAATTCCTGGAGATCCAAACACATTTCTAGGAGACTCAAATCATCCTACATTCGAGAATCACGTTGCAAAGGCCCTCGAATCACGGAAAAACTTAGAGGAGAAGAATCGAGATAATAACGAAATTGTACCCGCAAAATTATCTTAAATAAAATTATTCTTTTTGTTTATTTTATTTTTTGCTTGCAGATAGGTTTTAGCGTTAACAAAAATATGTTGCGAACAAACGTATTGTTTAAAAATGGCATGTATTGTTTCTTGATGACCAATAAATTTGTGAGAAAATACACTTCAAGTTAACCAAATTGTTTTATAAATGAAACTTTATTAGTTGGTACCTGTGCCGGGCATCTATCAAAAACAACCTCTCTACTTTATTTGAGGTAGTGGTATGGATTGTTTACACTTTACCCTCCCTAAACCCCATTTTGTGGGAATACACTGAGTATGTCATTGTTATAGTAACTTCACAAGTTATTTGAATAGTTGTAGTTAAGAACTAAATTGGATCAGATATGCCCTTAACATATTCGTTGTTCAAATACATTCTAAAAGTCAGGATTTTCATTAAGGGGTTCATAAGTAAACATACTAACTAATCGAAGGGGTTCAACATCTACTATATATACATAAAAAATAATTTTAATCATGTATATATAAAATAATTTTTCATAAAAAAGGGTTTGGATGAAACCTCTAGCCCAAAAATAGCTCTGCCCCGGTTAAAAGCATGTGTATTGGTCCAAATATATCCTTAATTATCAGTTATTAGTTAGTCTTTTTGTAAATTTTATGTGAAATAAGAATAATTTTTAACCTAATTCAATAGCAGTAGAGATATATATAGTTGG
This sequence comes from Capsicum annuum, assembly GCF_002878395.1. Taxonomy (NCBI): domain Eukaryota; kingdom Viridiplantae; phylum Streptophyta; class Magnoliopsida; order Solanales; family Solanaceae; genus Capsicum; species Capsicum annuum. Next base: position 144,477,707 of record NC_061111.1, read on the forward strand.
AACAAACTTCAACGGATACATTTAATAAATTGCGCATACTTTAAAAATATTTTGAACCCATTTCCTGTTATTTTAATTTAAAAAAACTGCCACATACAATAGCTGCAAATATTAGTTTAGTCTCCATCTTATATAATGTTGGTAAGTTGGATCGTCTTGAAGGTTTTAATTCATTATTGCAAAAATGAAAATAGACAGCATTTTTAATGTAGATGCAGTGATTAAATTTGCAACACTATATGCTATCTTCATTACTTCAGAGAACGTTGGATGTGGTCAACTGTCACATGGATTTATTGGCTTTTACCAGGCATGTGAGCAATATTATGGTTTTTCAATCTTAGTTGCAGAAATAGTTAAGAGGGTGTTTCGAATTTATTGATTTGACAAAAAAAATAAAAAATCAAGAGTAAGCATTAGTGTTATTATTCTGAAGACAAATCCATGTGTTATTTTTCCTTGTTTAGTACCATTGACTTGATATATAAGTAAATTCATTAAAATTTACACGCACTTGATGTATACACCAAGCCAATACATCAGAAGCGGAGTCAGTCTTCTTTAGGGGGGTTCGACGGAAAAATATACTATTTACATATGATTAAAATTATTTTTTATGTGGTTATAGTAGGTGTTGAATCCCCTTCGACTAAGTTTTCTTTGAATATTCAACCCCCTTAATTGAAATTCAGGCTCCGCCTCTGCAATATATGCATACCATGTGTTTGAATTTAGAGTTCATATTACTTAACCATGATTAATTAACATGTATTTTACTTGATTTAATTACTTAACTGTAATAAAGAACATTAATTTGATGTATACGCCGGATGCGTGTAAGCTTTTTCCCAAGTCTAGACTCGATAGCTATTTTTTAGAAAAAGTTTAGATCCTTAAGCTCTTGTTTAATCATTAATTCTGAAAGTAGATATTAAACAAAGATTTGAAAGTAATATTTGTTCATGAAATTTGATTAGTGTTTGAAAATTTATCTTCGAAAAAGTTTAAATTATTTTTGGTTAAAATTTCAGATTTACTTGCAAAATTTTAATTAAATTACAAGTAAAATGCATATTTCTTTTCTATTACATAGAAGAGCTGGTTTTGACCAGCTCTTCGTGGATTTACTTTTTTACCTCCATTATTTACTATATTACATCTTAATTGTTTCGTGATTTATTATATTACCCCTAATTAATTATTATAAGTCATTTATAGAAAATTAATAATATTTAATTAAAAAATAGATATTTATAATGTTTGTTTCAGCTGCTTTAATCGTGATTTTACTAGATCATCCCTAATTAATTATTATAAGTCATTTATGTATTAAAAATTAATAATATTTTATTCAAAAAATAAATTACTATATTATTCCCTATCATTTACTATATTACTCCTAATTGCTCTGTGATTTACTAAATTATCCCTAATTAATTATTATAAGTCATTTATATATTAGAATTAATAATATTTTTTATTATATTATTCCTAATTAATTATTATCATTCATTTATATATTAGAATTAATAATATTTAATTAAAAATAGATATTTATGACGTTTGTTTTAGCTGCTTTAACCGTGATTTTACTATACCATCCCTAATTAGTCGTAAAAGTCATTTATGTATTAAAAAATTAATAATATTTAATTAAAAAAATAGATGACATGTCTGCCTGCACTGGTTTCGACCAGTGCTTCGTCGTTTACTATATTATCCCTAATTGCTTTGTCATTTACTATATTATCTTTAATTAATTAGTATAAGTCATTTATATATTAGAATTAATAATTTTTTATTATACTGCCCCTAATTAATTATTATAAGTCATTTATGTATTAAAAATTAATAATATTTAATTAAAAATAGATGACATGTCTGCATATATTACCCCTAATTGCTCCGTAATTTACTATATTACTCCTAATTAATTATTATAAATTATTTATATATTATAATTAATAATATTTTTTTACTATATTATCCCTAATTAATTATTATAAGTCATTTGGTTTCGATTACTGTTTCGTCATTTACTATATTACCCTTAGTTGCTCCATATATATATTACCCCTAATTAATTATTATAAGTCATTGATATATTAGAATTAATAATATTTTTTGTTTATATTACCCCTAATTAATTATTATAAGTCATTTATATATTAGAATTAATAATATTTAATTAAAAAAATAGATATTTATGACGTTTGTTTCAACTGCTTTAACCGTGATTTTAATACATCATCCCTAATTAATTATTATAAGTCATTTACATATTAAAAAATTAATAATATTTAATTAAAAATAGATGACATGTATACCTATATTACCCCTAATTGTTCCGTGATTTACTATATTACCCCTAATTAATTACTATAAGTCATTTATATATTAAAATTAATAATATTTTTTTACTATATTACCCCTAATTAATTATTATAAGTCATTTATATATTAGAATTAATAATATTTAATTTAAAAAATAGATATTTATGACGTTTGTTTCAACTTCTTTAACCGTGATTTTACTATATCATCCCTAATTAATTATTTTAAGTCATTTATGTATTAAAAAAGTAATAATATTTAATTAAAAAATAGATGACATGTCTGCCTATATTACCTTTAATTGCTCCGTGATTTACTATATTTCCCTTAATTAATGATTATAAGTCATTTATATATCAGAATTAATAATATTTAATTAAATCAATGTACATTTATGTTTGTATCTCATCAATATCAAATTTTAGTGCTAAAAAATATTTATAGTACTTGACTCGTGCTGACACGGGTCATGCGTCTATATACAATTTTAAGTTTCAAAACTATTTTTCAACATAAATTTAAAAGAACTCATTTTTTCTGAAATTTGACTAAATTTATAATCAAATACTATCTATCTTAGATAGGAGAAATTAATAATTTCTTGAGCGAAAGCAACATGGATTGTGGTGCAGTGGATGGGGCTGTTTCACCGTTAATCAGAGGTCGAGGGTTCGACCTTGGGTATGGAGAAAACTTTGTTGGGAGCGCTGTCGCCTTAATAGGCCCTGTAACACGCGAACTGAATTAGTCGAGACTTTAATGTTGACACTGAATACCGGATGAGAAAAAAAAAAAAATTCTTGAGGGGAAGGTAAAACAAAACAGGATAACTAAAATGAATAGGAAGAGTATTAAGTACCTTATCCTATATCGTCAGTTTCAAGAGCCAATAGGACAATTGCTTAGCTAGATCAAAGTCATCACCACAAAGAACATAATTCAATCTATACATGGAGTAACTAGTCAATTTTTCCTTGAAGAGTTTCCTCATATAAAACACCAATGATTAAAGCTTGAAAGGCACTCATCTGTAGTTGCTTCTCAACTTATTCTATATAAAAAAAAAAAAAAAAGTAATTAAAAAAAAAATCTTCCCTTTTTCTCTAGTTTATCTTGTCAGGGTTTTTGTCCTGATTTTTTTACTATATTTAAATTTTATTTTTTCTTAGAAGAAAATTAAAGTTACCATAATTACTTTTATTTTTCCTGAAAGAAAAAAATATAATTCTTTTTCATATTTGGCTAACTCAGGAAAAAAATATAATTCTTTTTCATATTTGGCTAACCTCTTTCTTGGAGGAAAGATTTTGGACATCTATATATAGAAAACTCCCTTCTCATACCATAACAATAGCATACACAATGTAGTCTTTAAGATTTTCGTTTAGGGGAAATTTTCTCTCTAATAGTTTTTATGTTTTCTTTTATATTATGTGTTTATATGTAGGTCAATTGGTCAAATCACATAATAATCATATTTTTAATATGTTTTTTTTTTCGTCTGATTTATCGTCTCAATAGTTTGCAACTAATAGCTTCCGCATGACGCCGTCTCGATTTCGAACCCAACATTATTTCTAGTTAATACCCTTTAGGGTTTTAATTATTTAATCATGGTAAAAATTTATAAATTAAAAGATAAAGTATAGAGACTGAAATCTTCCCGAAAATCAAACCAATTATGTCAGTTTATTAAAACTATAAACCAAATCAAACCATCATAAAATTGATTTTTCCAGTTTAGGTTTTAGTAGATTTTTTTGGGTTTTTTTTTTTATAATCTTTATTTTTTACTATTATATTGTGATTGAAGTTTAGATCAAGTATGTTTTCATTCATGTGCTAATGAAAAAACACAATTATGAAAAATTGAGGAGCGAAAAACTCTGTTGACACTAAAAAATAAGATGAAGAGTGAAAAGTTTAGGTTTTAAGTTTATCTTGGAGTTTGAATTATTTTATTAGCAATTAATGGATAAATATTAGGGGAAAGGACACAAACGGCACTTCACATTAAACTAATTCCATGAAAATGGCCATGGAATTTAAATTTTACTTTCTAGTCATTTCAATTTATTAGCTTGTTCTATACTGTTTCTACACACCTTCTATGCAGTTTTTATACAAATCATATACATATAAATATTCTATATGAAAATTATACTGTTTTGATACATAATTTATATAATAACTGTACATTTTTTTTACACGTTTTACATAACAAATATATAATTTTTATACATTTTCTATATATTTTATATATATATATATATATATATTGTACATATACATATTTGATAGAACTATACAATTTTTATACATATATCTTATATAGATACATATTCTATTTATTAATTATATCTTTTTTATATAATTTAATTATTATTTCTAAACAATAAAAAAAAATTGATCAATAAAAAATTTATAGCAAAACAAACTTGAAATATTTTTAAAAGAGCCGAATTGCCGAAGTTGAATATTGTATCAGTATTATATATAGACTGTATCAGCATTGTATATGAATTACGCGGACCAAAATGACCCAAATTGGGAAAGATTAGGAAATGACCATAAAATGACATTTGTTTACCGGACTGGACATTATATGTCCAAATGCCCAAACTTGGGCTATTATATTTTAAAAAGGCCAATATATATATATATATATATATATATATATACTAGTTTAGTCGCACGTGTCTCGCACGTGTAATGTTTGATTATTTAAAATTAAAGAATTTTGCCTATTGCAGAGATTTTTAATAAAGTGTAAAAGTTCAAATCACTTTTTAAAAATTTGTCACACTTTAATATAATAATGTAAATATAAACATATACACATATATGTTTTACCACTACAAATTTCTAGTGGTTGATGTATCATTACTTTTGTGTTTGTCATATAATACCTTTTTCCCTTGTTGCCACATGCTAAGAGAAACGAATCAATTTGAACGATATTGGTCTTACAATTTTTTTTATTTTTTTTTATATTTAAAATCTTTTCTTATTTTTAAAGTCAAATCTTTACAAAATCATTGTTACATTCCTAGTACGTACTTAAAACTTTTAAAAATCAGGTACTTCTTAAATTTTTCTTATTCTAATAGTTTTATATTTATCTCTAATTTTTTAAATCTTTTTAAAATCAAATTTAGTCGACTTAGAATTCTTAAACTGGTGAAAAAAGTATTAGTTGTCATTAATTTTGATGACTTCTAATAAAGAAAGATTTTACCGTAAATATATTTAATTAATTTTTAAATCTTAAATTAGAAAAAAATATTAAAATTTTCATGTCTTCTAATAAGGAAAGGTTTTATCATAAATATATTAAATTAATTTTTAACTCTTAAATATTAGAAAAAAATAGTCAAAAGACGATTTTGTCTAAAACAAAGACTTTTAGTGAAGGACAAAAAGTTCAAACAATATTTCTAATGCCCTTCACACTTTTAATATATTATAGACATATACATCTACTTTCTAAATACTGAAAATTAATTAAACTAATTGAAAAAGTATTTAAAAAGTAGATTATAATTAATATTTTATGTATAAAAAGTTAAATTATATACATGCATATACACACACGCACACACACACATACACACACACACACACACACACACACACACA